>NW_007488243.1:0-285 GCF_000475195.1 Diaphorina citri
GTTAAATCAAATCATTTTCCATTTTTAAGATTGTTAAAAATAAGAACATCATTCATTTATCGGTTGATCTAATGCACACCATCATTATTGATCAAGACAGTCTTTACATCGTTCAATAAGTCCAAGAGATTTTATTGCTCTGTTGTAAGTTGTAATGTAATCATAACGTTTAAAATATCAGTTGGATTTGTTCCATTTAAATACTTATGTTGTTTATACAAATATTTGTTTAAACATGGTCCATGGTCCATTTAGGTACCTACATTTAATATGGAGGTAAAACCA
>NW_007488244.1:0-285 GCF_000475195.1 Diaphorina citri
GAAGGAAGACAGGATAGGAGAAAGCCAGCCGCTCCGAGAACGAACATTATCCCATCAGGATAAAATCCGCCCCGGGCGAGAAACGAACCCGCGGCCTAGCGCTTACAAGGCAGACGCACTACCAACTAAGCTAACTAAGCTGGCGATTCACAGCTCCTACCAGTTTCAAATCCAATAAAATTCGAAATTTTGGCGCATTTTTCATTTATTTTCGCCAGCCTAGTTAGCTTAGTTGGTAGTGCGTCTGCCTTGTAAGCGCTAGGCCGCGGGTTCGATTCCCGCCCG
>NW_007488245.1:0-285 GCF_000475195.1 Diaphorina citri
ACAGCACATTTCCAAAGTAGTAGAATTATTTATGTAAAATGAGCAGTATGCATTTATGTAAAGCTCATTGAAGTGACTTGGAATTAGAAGACAAATTGAACTGGATGCTTCTTCCATTGTCTTTTCTTAATATTGACTGGGGAAGGAGTGTCATCTCATTTTGACAAACAGTTTAACTTGGTATTGTTTGGCTGAGGGGGGTTCCTCAGTAAAGAGTAGGATATTCAAAATGTCATAGAGTTCAAACTACAAGTATGTATTTCAAATGGTAAGCTGTGTTTTAAG
>NW_007488246.1:0-285 GCF_000475195.1 Diaphorina citri
TCCCGGGGCTTCGCGGAGTTGAGCATGGGGTCGCGCTTCGCGCTCCCTTGTTTACGGTCGCGCTGCGCGCTCCCAGGGCTTCGCGGAGTTGTGCATGGGGTCGCGCTGCGCGCTCCCGGGGGCTCCGCGGGATGTTCTTGGGGTCGCGCTTCGCGCTCCCTTGTTTACGGTCGCGCTGCGCGCTCCCGGGGGCTTCGTAGGGTAGGTATGAGGTCGCGCTTCGCGCTCCCTTGGCTTCGCCCCTGAAAACTAATATCGTCCCTGAGTCTTGTCTTGAAGAAATGA
>NW_007488247.1:0-285 GCF_000475195.1 Diaphorina citri
TTATATTTATGTATATCCTACGTAAAGCATTATCTACTCATTTTCAATTCTAATTTCGTATGCCAGCCTAGTTAGTCTTGGGTTCGATTCCAGTCCGGGGTGAACTAAACAGATGGAGTTCGTCTCGGAACGGCTGACTTTCTCCTATCCTGTCCTCTCTTTAATTCGGGGTCAAGTGGATTGGAACACATCACATGCCTTCAGCCACACTCCATTTATCAAGGGTCTAGGTTTACCTTGCCTTTGGGATTAATTTAATTTGAAGAAACCATTTACTGATGAAAA
>NW_007488248.1:0-285 GCF_000475195.1 Diaphorina citri
AGGCTAAATTTTAAAAAAAAAAAAAAAAAAAAAAAAAAAAAAGATGCGTCTGCACCTAAATCCGTAATGTTTGTATGCAACTATAGTTGCATAGTTGTTCAGTGACTAATGTGAATTTGGTCAGAAAAAGGTTCCTTATGGTCCAATAAAATTTCTTTCTAATCTTTCTCTTTTCCATCCTCTTATTCTCTTTCCTATATCTACTATTTCTCTTTCCCTTTTACTTTTTCTGATTTTTTTGTCTATCTGTTTTTCTATTTTCCTGAGCTTCATCACTTCCCCCCC
>NW_007488249.1:0-285 GCF_000475195.1 Diaphorina citri
CATGGAGATTAAGTATCATGTTGACCCTGTGCTGGTCCATTTTTGAACGATTTTTATGTATCGTCAATTGGTGCAAATGTTCGAAGTATGTTTCAACATGATACCATAGACCCGGGGTCCGGGGTTAATGACTGGGGTAAACCGTCACAACCAGAAAGTCTCTCTCTCTCTCTCTCTCTCAGAAAGAAGCACTCCTTGCACTTGTAATGTAATGAGAGAGTGCAACTTTGGTACAATAATAATTGCAGGATTGGAAACCAGTTTTTTGATCAAGAAAAGAACAAA
>NW_007488250.1:0-285 GCF_000475195.1 Diaphorina citri
CTGAATATTAAACAAATTAGGTAGGTACATAGGTACTGATCGAATAAACTACGGGCTAAAAAATTCCCGGAGGGACGGGCCAAACTTGTTGATGCTTTACCTACTTAGTTAGTTATTAGACACAGGTATCGTCAAACTAGAACAAATGGAGTGTGGGATGCAGAACATATTACTCGATATTTGCTGAAAATATCGAGTTTGGAATAAAATCTTCTTTTTTATTTCCGATTTTTAAATCATTTTCAAACAGTTTCAAATTCACCACTTAAATATCCAAAGGAAAAT
>NW_007488251.1:0-285 GCF_000475195.1 Diaphorina citri
TTACAAAAACTTTATGAAAAAACATAAACAAAAAAATCTTGGAGAGGGAGAAACCGCAACAAAAGTCTTAAACTTTTGAACTTTGTGCTTCGTAAAATAGAAAGTATAAAAAGACGTATGTACCTATATACGTACAGACAGTTTACATTACAAATGTCTTTTTCTTGCGCGAGAAACCCAAGGAAAACATCACACTGATTAAGAGGAAAAATCAGAAGAAGAAAAATCATGAATAAAATATTTATCTTGCAAACAAACCTATCCAAGAAAACAAGATACCTCATA
>NW_007488252.1:0-285 GCF_000475195.1 Diaphorina citri
TACAAAGTAAATGTCCAAAATATTGGACCCTGGGTCTTTAGGCATACAAAACGCAAAAAGTGCTTGGGCCTTTAGAGGGTAGGTAGGTATAAACTATACCAACTATACCTACACTACGTCTACTAATGTAAATGCTACGTGAATAGAACAGATAATTCTGTAGTCTACAATAGGTACCTTGAGATTACAAAACACGAGGACAGAAGAAACAAATGGGTTAATGGATATATTTTTAGTGCCATTATAATATGGAAATTTGTATTTATTATTATTTTGAAACACAAA
>NW_007488253.1:0-285 GCF_000475195.1 Diaphorina citri
AATGAACTTACAAGGGTGGGTATAATTTGAACACTGATTTCTGTAAATTATCCAACGTACCTTTTCACCCTCTCTCCTTCTATTTCACACTTTCTTCCTTCCCAATCTTCCCACTTCCTTTGTTTCCCTATCTTTCTTCACTTGTCGAACACCATGTAAGGCCATTAACGTCTTAATCTATTTTCCTTCGAAAAGAAACAAAATAAAGTACCTATCACACCTTACCTACCTCTACCTGTGTGTCTCTAAGAAGAGCTTTTTGTTACTTTGTATTATAGTTACTTT
>NW_007488254.1:0-285 GCF_000475195.1 Diaphorina citri
TCACTTTTCTGCATTTATAAATTGTTTGCTGAATTTTCCGGTGCCTTGGTGTTTTCCACCATGGTGCTTTAGGTTGCCGGGCAACCATCATGTCCGAGGCGAAGGAGGGAGACCCCGGTGGGGGTGGCGGGAATCCGCTGCCGCCAAATTTGAACTCTACTGATGGGAACGCTGTTGTTATGGAAACGACTGAAGCACGTGCATCTCCTGGCGCGCAAAATCTAGATGGAAATACTGCATCAAGCGGCCAGAAACATTTGGTACTTTATAAACCTGGTATGAGGT
>NW_007488255.1:0-285 GCF_000475195.1 Diaphorina citri
TCATAGACCCAAGGTTATACGGCATTGTTGAAGACATGAGATCTCCGGTGTTCTTCTCTTTGTTTCTTTTTATTCGTATGGCAAAGGAATTCGATGAATCGAACCAAGCTGAAGTTAAAATTGAGAAAAGAGTTCCAAGTCAACAAGAAACACAACAAGCATCAAGATACAAGAAATGGCCAGAAGGACAGTTCTCTAGATATCTATCTTAAGTCTAGCGCGGTGATAACGATTTATATGTATACCTCTACTGAACTGATGTGTTATTTATTTAAACCATTTGTT
>NW_007488256.1:0-285 GCF_000475195.1 Diaphorina citri
GGGAAAGAGGAAGGAAGAGTGGGAGGAGAAGGGAGAGAAAAGGAGGAGGAGGAGGAGGAGGAGGAGGAGGAGGAGAAGGAGAGAGGGGGTCTGAAAAGGAAGAAGAAAAGGAAGAGCAGGAGGAGGAGGAGTAGAAAAAGGATCTGTGAAGGAGGCTGGAGGAGGGATAGAGGAGTTCTTCTTTTCAAGATGAATTTTCACAAAGTTACATCAGAATCTATCAGAATAGAGGAGTTTTAATTATTCATCCATGGACACAACACTATTTTCTGTAGAGCCGGGCCT
>NW_007488257.1:0-285 GCF_000475195.1 Diaphorina citri
AGATGAAAGGAATAAGTCTTTCCTGTACGTGGTCAGGGCGAGAAGACCCGTAGAGGTAGAGAGGAAGGGAAAACGGCATTTCTCTATAATTTCCATGGAGAACACACCACCGATAGGTACTGAAAGTGCTTGAACACATTTACTGGATTGCCAATTTCAGCTGCTACACCATCAGATGCAGTTTCATTTACTACATTACCAGCTGATGCACAATACAATTCAATTTTCAATATCCGAGAACTCTTTCAATTCTACAACTGGAACAGTTTTATTCTCCAGTATTGT
>NW_007488258.1:0-285 GCF_000475195.1 Diaphorina citri
GGTTTTTCTCACCTTCATAGATCGGATTCCTCTAAAGATAAACTTTTGAAATTCAGGGCACATATTTAGGTAAGGTATCTATATAAAAATGCCTCGAAAATTTGAGCTCTTAATATCAAGTAGGTAGTTCCGGAGAGATAGAGGCGCAAAAATCGCATTTTTTTTACTCATTCATTCACTTTCGGCTCTCACGTATATTTGAGTAGGAAAATCGTAGCCAAGTTGAAATCGAGAGAAGGTTGAAGGAATTGAGATTCAGCATTTTCAGCTGGCCCGAAAAACTGG
>NW_007488259.1:0-285 GCF_000475195.1 Diaphorina citri
CAAGAAGTGGTTTTAAAATAATAAAAAGAAAATTTAACCATTTTAATGTGGTTTTTTTTTACTAGTATTCTTGTATTTTTTGTTTTCGAAATCACTTGACATAAAAAAGTTTCCCGGACAGCCTGGCCCCTATGCTTGTTCAAATGTTCACAGAAGAAATACGAGTAAATAAAATTTATTGAAAATTTACCTATAATATCTATGATTATATGATATTTATTGTTTATATTTGTACATTAAGGTATCATAAAAAACCCATTTGGTTTAAAGAGAAACCCCTCAATG
>NW_007488260.1:0-285 GCF_000475195.1 Diaphorina citri
GTAAAATTTGTAGCCAAATACAAATGTCAGCCCAAAGCAGGCTGACGAAAAACGCCGGGAAAAGGCGAAGAAAAAGAAGTGTTTGAGTGCTAATGGACTGCGAGTACATGAGGCTTAAAGCTGTTTGCCCCTACACCTAAGCCTCAAAATGGACTTTTCCTGTATGCCTTACTGAGTAGTTAGTTATATACAGTGACATTAAACCCTAAAAACCTGCCTCGGTGGCGTAGTGGTCAAGACGCTCGCCTGGTAATCAGGAGGGCGTGGGTTCGATCCCAGCCGAGG
>NW_007488261.1:0-285 GCF_000475195.1 Diaphorina citri
CGGCTTAAGTGAACAGCTGATGAGCATCGTGCGAACCGGCCTTTTTATAACTTCGCGCATCCTACTCCCACCTTCTTCTCCTCGCGAAATCTACTTTGAATCAGCTGTTCCATAAAAACAACAGAGGTTAAGAAAACTTTAACTTTTGACTTTTTCCAATTTCCAAATTTTCTGATAAAAAAAGGAAAAGTTCTAGATTATCTTTTGTGGTGAAAGCTTTCAAGTTTCTTTTATCAAAATGTTGGGATCCAGACTTGCCAAGACCGTGAGGTGCTTCTCCACCTC
>NW_007488262.1:0-285 GCF_000475195.1 Diaphorina citri
GTCAACCAGTCTGCCAAGTTTTTTGTTTTTGCGTCCCAAGCCAAAAGTTGTTTTTTTTCCAAAGTTGTTTTTCTGCCAAATCCAAAAGTTGTTTTTTGCATAAATTAGACGGGCGATGTTTTGCGGACTGTGCTTTGGTTGGGTTGTAGATGGTGCAGATTTTATTTTATACTTGTGTTACTTGTAATGAAGTTGTTGTTGTTGTTGTTTTTTTTTTAAGAGGTTTGACAGAGGGAACTGTAACTGCTAGGGTCTTATCGTCCCGAAATCGAAGAGAGAAGGAAG
>NW_007488263.1:0-285 GCF_000475195.1 Diaphorina citri
TTGTGAAGTTGATGCAAATTTGCCTAATGGAAATTGATATGCGTTTCAAATTGAGATGAAGACGGAAAGAGTGTTTTTTCCTTTCCCCGCAAGTAAATGGTTCGACCTTTACATACGGAGTAATGGACTGGAGAGGTGTCTTTGAATAAAAACTTCTGGAGATAACTTGATCGACGCCATATTGGCATTATTGCAAGGGAGGGGTGGTGACGGTCAAACATGGATAGGTTGTCAAAATGGAGATCCCTGGAATTACTCCAAAGTCTACAGACTTCAGTTTGGACT
>NW_007488264.1:0-285 GCF_000475195.1 Diaphorina citri
TACAAAAAAAGTCATTGACTTGGTGGTGTAATGATCTGGACATGGTTCAATCCCAGCCGAAGTGTGGAATTTGAGAATTGAATAAAGTGAATTCTAAGTTTTAACTCGATGAATTTTTCTTTCGCATGTCTTTTTCCCCTACAACTTCTGTGAACGGAAAGAGATGTAAGGCGTTATCTTCTGTAATACCGAGCCCTTCGGGCATTCGGGACTCTTTTGCTGAGGGATTTCTAATATCTATAATATAGGTAGTTCACTAAACCACACGTGTGTAAAAATGTTCGT
>NW_007488265.1:0-285 GCF_000475195.1 Diaphorina citri
GAATGTTAGTGGTGGATGTGCTAATTTTGCAATTTTAAACTATTGATGGATGTGTCTATTTTCGCTACATTAAATTGTTAAGGCTGAATGTTGATATACCTACCTCCTTTCACTACCCATAATTCCACAATACAACCCGATTTCAGATAACCCTGTTTTTAATGGGGGGAGAAATATTTTGACATCATTGATTTGTTTATAAAATCTGCACTACTATGTAATGTTCAATGATGGAGAAAGGTAAAAATCGGATCACTACAATCATTTATTATGCAGAAAACCTCA
>NW_007488266.1:0-285 GCF_000475195.1 Diaphorina citri
AGTAACATGAAAAAAACCAAAATATGAGTACTTTTTAGTGGAGACCAACTGTTGACGTTTATTTTTCAAGACGAAGTGTTTTTTGGGGGGTATAAGTTGTTGTTGTTGTTGTTGTTTTTGGGGGGGTATAAGTAACATGAAAAGAACACAAAATGAATATGATGTAATAGGCTCCTTTTTTTAAAGGACAGTAGGTCGATACCAATATTGTTTCCATTCGAAAAATGTCTTCTTGGAGCAAAGACAAAGTTTTACTACTTTGACACCTTTTATTTTAAAATAAAG
>NW_007488267.1:0-285 GCF_000475195.1 Diaphorina citri
AGAAGATTTGAATAGGTACTTCCGACAAAGAGTTAGCTTTTGGCGCATAAGGAAGGACATGGCAAGTAGGTGCTTTTATTTAAAGCTTACTGAAGATGCCCTCATAGAATCAATTATATTGCATAGAATCCGAAATATCCTAATTGCGGTGAAAATTACCTGAACTTGTAAAAATGTCACATTCATTTGTCCATACACGGTGGGTTTTGAATGAGCTATGTGTGATACATTCCTATAGGGTGTATCAATGTATCATGCCCATGGGGTATGGAGTTAATATTCAAA
>NW_007488268.1:0-285 GCF_000475195.1 Diaphorina citri
GGGGGAGGGAAAAGGGGAAATAATTAAATAGTATAACATTGGAACATTATCAAGATTTATCATCTGTGTTTTGTCCCAAATTTCTCTCTTTCCCTCCCTCCCCTTCTCCCAGTCCTTCTTCCTTCCTTCCCCCATGACTTCTTCTCCTATTATCTCTTTTCCCTTCTCTTCCTTCTTTCCCACTTGTCTCCCCTTCCTCTCTCTCTCTCTCCTTCCCATTCTTCTACTATCTCATTTATTCTGTTATATTCTTGTGGTTAGTACCATTGCTACCCTTAGGCACTG
>NW_007488269.1:0-285 GCF_000475195.1 Diaphorina citri
ATACGCTGTAATGGCCGAGATAAAGAGGAATCAATCATGCATGCATGATGCCATGCTACATGCATTTCCGATCATGCTGGAATTAACAACGCGATGCATTCGCAATTGCACTCATTTGCATATAATGTGGAATCCACTGAATATGCTGAATTTGCAGTTTTCGTGAAGCTTTGTTGGATAAAATATATACGTTCGGCTTCAGATAGTGTAGTTGTTATCTTCAAAATAATGTACATTGATCAGTAGTTCTGTTTGACAATACGTGACATAATTATGTTTTAGATA
>NW_007488270.1:0-285 GCF_000475195.1 Diaphorina citri
TTACAAAGTATGAAGCGCTAAGCCCCGATCATTGACAAAATCTTCTCTTTTTTAAGGGTTTGATAGAGGGATTGTAACTGCTAGGGTATTATCGTCCCGAAAGCGAAGAGAACAAACATTATCTTCCAGCCGTTCCGAGAACAAACATTATCTGTCCAGGATAAAAGCCGCCCCGTCCGGGAATCGTGAACCCGCCATGTATCGCTTACAAGGCAGACGCGCTCATTGGGCTCATTATAATAATGTGCACATTGCATAATATATATCCGGATATATATACAAATA
>NW_007488271.1:0-285 GCF_000475195.1 Diaphorina citri
AACTTTCAAAATGGGATACCATGTCAAGTACTAATTTACTTATACTAAAATAAGAAGGAAAGATTAGAAGACTAATAATGATATAATTCTAAGACCTTGTATTATAGGACTTGTATTGGCCTGCATTTTAATACTACAGACTACTTTTTATTAGCTGCAAGAGAATAGACAGACCCAACCACTTATTTTCCATTTGTATTGTATTATAAGTAGGTACCTAATTTAAATTATTCTAACCTTAAATGTATCATCCTTGAAGTATTCTCTGACATCAAATGTCTTCTT
>NW_007488272.1:0-285 GCF_000475195.1 Diaphorina citri
AATTGTATGATTCTACTGATTTGTACTCTGAAAGATCATCTAAAAGTTCTAGGTGAGCTCAAAAAATGGCTTATCCAAGTTAGGTAGGTGAGAATCTTTTAGCTTTTAGCCTTTTTCTCGTCTTCTCGGAATATTTCTATAGTACTGATTCATTTATTTCTACTAATGTTGACTTCCAGGAACCACTGAATGTTGATAATAACTTCAGTTTTAAGATTCTCCACTGGCTATAAAAAGTGAATGTGTTACCTCAAACACGCATGTGGTTGAAGTATTTGAATTGGC
>NW_007488273.1:0-285 GCF_000475195.1 Diaphorina citri
TCAATTTTTATTTGGGCTATAAATAAGACTTCTACAAAGATTTATGTCCTCCTAGGACTATTGAACAAAAACCAATCTTGTGACAGAACCAGACAAGTTAGCCAAGTGAATTTTACTGACGTCTTAGATCACAAAAGAAACATTTGAAAAACACTGAGAATGGAATTTTTTGTTAGGTCTAGGATGATATATCCCATTTTAAAAGTCATGTTTCTGTGGGATGTATTGTCCCTTTAGGGGTGAAAGGGTTAAGGTGTTTGCCTGTTTGGCCACTGTCCAGATAAG
>NW_007488274.1:0-285 GCF_000475195.1 Diaphorina citri
TTTCCTAAGAAACCTCCCTAGTTAGCTTTGAAGATGATAAATAAAGTGGTTGTTACCAGCCCTGTAAGCTCAAGCTCGCGGGTTTGACTTCCTCTCTGGCCGAACTTTATCCTAAACAGATAAGGTTCGTTCTCGGAACGGCTGACTTTATCCTATCCTGCCCTCCTTCTCTCTTCGATTCTGGAACAATATAAGACCTCCCTTGTCCACTTTTTTACTTTCTATTACTACAGTATAGCGGAGCTATACTAGTAATGAAAGTATTGCAATCGGTCCAAATTTTCA
>NW_007488275.1:0-285 GCF_000475195.1 Diaphorina citri
GTACTTTGAATGTGCACACTCGTCGACGACAAATAAATGCAAAATCACAAACATCATGTTGGGCAGTCAAAAAAAAAATAAAAAAGTTACTAGGTAGGAAAATGATTTATTTCGTTGATGGAATGAATGGGAAGGTGGCAAAATTTAATGTATACCCTGTACCACACTTCTAAACACTTCAGCTTCTTTGAAATTTTGATTTATACCTATGCATGTTTGAGGATGTTTCGCTAAACTTTATTTTTATTAATATTAATATTCATTATTTCAAAAGGAAGCATAGCT
>NW_007488276.1:0-285 GCF_000475195.1 Diaphorina citri
GTGGATAGTAGGTAAATCTGATAGTAAAGATGAGTAGGTACTCGGTATAGGTGCATACTATGCGTAGCTCTTATCTTAGATCTATAGGTACATATTCCTACATCCAGTAGGTACTCAATGAATGATAGTTGTAGTTTTGTCACGTGCTATGGACATTTGATAGGTACACAGGTATTTCATTCATACAATAAATTTCAATAGTTGGTAAACCTGAATTTATGACTGCTGCTATCTACAGGGTTTTGTGACAGTTTCTAGTTATCACCTCTGGGCATGCGCTATGAT
>NW_007488277.1:0-285 GCF_000475195.1 Diaphorina citri
ATAAGGTATTCTCACCTGGGTTTCAACCAGCTTCCACCTGTCCACCCCGGTGTTGGGATAAACCCTCCGACTAGTTCTAGGAGGCAGTTGACTCTGCGATCTCCTTCGCTTGGGGGAGGGGGGCGGTTTTGACGTGACCTTGGCAGTTCTGTCCACTTTCGACGCTTTGTCCGCGGCCTTTGTCTTCTCTTTGTCCGTGGACTTGGCTTTGTCGGTCTTCCTGGATCTGGTCTGGACACCTTTGTTCTGTTTGGTTTCCTTCACATCGTCCGAGGGTTTCGAATT
>NW_007488278.1:0-285 GCF_000475195.1 Diaphorina citri
ATTTACATAGATAGAGATAACATGAAAATGAACACTAATTTGAACTCTTTTCTTTCGAGCCCAAAGAACACGAATTTTCTCCATAAATTTTACAAAATTTCGTTGAATCCTCACACATATAGGGAGAATACTGATACATAATTTTGAAAGTCAATCCACCTCGTCATCAATACTCAACAACATTGGTACCGTCTTGGGCACTGTATGGCAACTGTATTTGCCCAAATCAACTTCAGAGAACACATCTCAAAATAACTGCTCTTGACGCAAAATCATCTAATCAAT
>NW_007488279.1:0-285 GCF_000475195.1 Diaphorina citri
TTAAAGACACTGAAAGACTACAATGTTCTTATTGCGATTCTCCTAAAATCCAACCCAACTTGTTATACTCCACAAAAATCTTTTCGAACCAAAAATCTATCACATTAGGTATCTTGAACAGTTGAATCCATTACTTTTGATTAAACGAAGTTTGATTAGACATTATAGACCCTATCAACCTTTTGTAGACCCTAATGTCCTATATCAATTATCCTTTTGTAGGCTCTTTTGACTTTTTGTAGACTCTTTCATTCTTTTGTAGATCTTTTCCACCTTTTTTGTTCA
>NW_007488280.1:0-285 GCF_000475195.1 Diaphorina citri
TCACATTGAAGAAGATAGAACGAGAATATCTCACTAGGACCACACGAGTTAGGTGGTACTTCCTCCAAAGACTCCCCTATGTAGCCAAATACTGGGCCAGAATGAAATATCAAGAGAAATACCAACCACATTGTACCTATTGAAAGTAGGACACTTATGAGGCCACAAAAGAGTGCAAATTGTCTCAATAACTAAATGGGAGTAAAAGAACAATATTTATTGTTTCAAACTATGCAGTGGAATAGGCTAAGCCTGGCAGGTTTTTTTTACATGTTTTTTTTTTTT
>NW_007488281.1:0-285 GCF_000475195.1 Diaphorina citri
TCAAGTCTTGATGGTGGTCACCAAACTCCCACCGCAAAACGTCAAGACAAACGCTCCACCAGAAACAGAAGAAGAAGAGGAAGAAGAAGAAGAACAAGAGGAAGAAGCAGAAGAAGAAAAGGGAGGAGAAGAAGCGGGGATCAATAATCCAAATCCTTGATGAGCTGCAAAGCCAGAACAACTCTTGCTCGCGGAATCAAACCATGTTTGTCCGTTTAGAGGTCTTCTCTGAAGCTGAAGCCATTGCCAGAATTGGTTCACGCAATGATGCGTTTGGTTTTATTA
>NW_007488282.1:0-285 GCF_000475195.1 Diaphorina citri
TGCTCAGACCTTGAAATTTCAGCCAAAGTCGCTCGAACTTGGCACAGAGATTCGATATATTATGTAGATCAAAAGTATTCTTGGGACCTGTTTCCAGAAAGTACGGTTCGTCCGTTAGTCCCCTATGTAGGCCTATACAGGGAAAAAGCTCAAAAGGAACTAGCGCCTCTCACGACTTTACCTTTAGCCACAGGTCGCTCAAATTTTGCAGACAGCTTCCATAACCGGACTACTTCAAGGCACAACCTTGATTTCAGATACTGAAAGTTTTACCTACCTACCAAC
>NW_007488283.1:0-285 GCF_000475195.1 Diaphorina citri
TTATTGCTTTGCTATTGTTTCTTATATATTTCAGTCCTCCTCCTCCTCCTCCTCCTTTTCTTATTCTTCTTCTTTCCCTCCGTTTCGTCCTCCTCTTTTTGGTCCTCTTCCTCTTTCTTTCGTTTCTCCTCCAGTCTCCTCTTCCTTTACCATGCACTTTTCCTTCATCTTCATCCTATCCTTCCCGACTCTTCTTTCACGTCTTCCTTTTCTTTGTCCCTTTTGTTATCTTTCTTATATTTCTATCTTCTTCCTCTACTTGTTCTTACGTCTCCTCCCACTTGT
>NW_007488284.1:0-285 GCF_000475195.1 Diaphorina citri
TAAATTAAAAAAAAAAAAAAAAAAAAAAAATGCATGCCTTTATTTTATTACATAAATATCCAATAATTTGGATAGAATATCTTTTTTTCATCCAACATACAGTCGCAGAAACCTAACCCATCCTTTAGAGTTTGCCCTAACACCTAAGGCTCTGAGTGGGCTTTTGGTGTATGAAATCCAACAAACATAGGTAGGACGGTACGTACAGGTACACAAGTGTGCCAAGTTTCAAGTAAATCGGCCCCAGTAAGAGTAACTAAAAATTATTATTATTGTTAATTTTAC
>NW_007488285.1:0-285 GCF_000475195.1 Diaphorina citri
CCAACGAACTAGACTTGCTTTTAAAAGAAAAAAAAAAAATCCATACAGTCTTGCTATGGAGGGGTCAAGCTAGTTGGAGGGGATGATTGGAACATGCTAAGGAGGGGTAACATGATTAAGACATGCTATAGTATGGAGGAACATCATTATTAAGACATGCTATAGTATGGAGGGGTAACATGATTAAGACATGCTATAGAATGGAGTAACATCATTATTAAGAACTCAATATATCATTCGTTAATTAGTCTGTGTGGAACTTTGCCTACTTCTTGATTTACATCT
>NW_007488286.1:0-285 GCF_000475195.1 Diaphorina citri
ATGTCAGCCCAAAGCAATCACCCTAGTTAGGGCTGATTGAGAGGCTGACGACAAACGCCGACCCCGTCTGTACACGGGGAAAAGTGAAGAAGAAGAAGAAGAAGAAGAAGAAGAAGAAGAAGAAGAAGAAGAGTTAAAGTTTTTCTTAAACCGTTTCCGAGTGTTCTCAGAGGTTAGTTAAATTTTTAGTTTCCAATTTAGAACTTTAAACAACTTTCACTAACAATTCCATTTCGAAATCAGCATGAATCACCTACATAAATCATCCCATTTCGGGTCTTTCGG
>NW_007488287.1:0-285 GCF_000475195.1 Diaphorina citri
CTTCTGAAGAATGAAAGCAATAATCTGTCGTTAATGATGCACCGCAACGTCTCCTAATAACTTCAACTTGACGTAATAAATGAGGTCCAAAGTATGCCACAAGTGCAATAAAATAAAAAAGCATAGAAACCATAAAATCTGGCAGCAATAACACCAACACTGAAGCTAGTGTCTGCTGAGTGCAGAGACTGACACTGCAATGTCATAATTCATTCTCCCATTTCTCTCTCGAGTGAAAGTGAAATGGTGTTCTTGTGTTTTCGGTATTATCTTGTGTTGCCTTAA
>NW_007488288.1:0-285 GCF_000475195.1 Diaphorina citri
ATTTCGCTATATTTTTTTATATTTTATTATCTTTGTGTTAAATAAAAAATTGAAAATCATGAGAATTGTTAATTATTGTTTCGATGGACAATTGGACACCGATTGGCGCACAAATGGAAGAAGCGACCTGTACCATTTTTCTTTTCGGAAACTGGAAGAATTTCCCCTTTCTGAAGCTCATTTCCCCTCTTTTAAAGGAAAATACGGACATTGGTTCAACGACTAGGTGGCGTGGTAGCGCCTGTACTAAACCATTGGATATCCAAGATGGTCCTCCCCCAATCA
>NW_007488289.1:0-285 GCF_000475195.1 Diaphorina citri
TGGCGCTTCGTTTCCTCACAAAACTTCAAATTCACCAACCTCGAATGACCGCAAGCACGGTCAGTAGAATACTAAGAGCTCAACACTCAACTGATAACACAGAGTTTCATATCACACTGAGCAACACACAAACTCGATGTAAATTCAACTGGTAGGTAACCGAGTATAGAATTTTTTTCCTATAAAAAATATACTCAAAGTATGTAAGTACATGATTCAATTATGGGAGTAGTAGGGAGTTAATGAGGCAGGTAGTTATTTATTATTATTGTTTTTATATAAAAA
>NW_007488290.1:0-285 GCF_000475195.1 Diaphorina citri
GGTTTACCAGACGACTGACTAATTGACCTCTCCAATTTACCAGACGACTGACTAATTGACCACAGGTGAAAAATTCAAATTTGTGAAACGCTACTCTAGACGTATCTCAATCTAATAAAGATGCAGAAAAGGTAGAGCTATATGTATGTAGCTATCATTTTAATAAGATGCTGTGAATATGTAGAAGCAATAGCAGAATAGAAATAGATAGGGTGAGTGTAGCACCTATGGTCAGGTTAAGGATTTTTTGCATGTTAAAAAAATCGTACCTGCTAGACCGTTATA
>NW_007488291.1:0-285 GCF_000475195.1 Diaphorina citri
ATTTACATTCCCCTCTTCCCTCTTTATCCTCTCTCCCCTTCAATTTGCTTTGCCCTCTTCCTCCCTCTCTCCCTTCCCACTACAATTTGAATCCCCCTCTTCCTCCCACTACAATTTGTATTCCCCTCTTCCCTCTTTATCCTCTCCCCCCTTCAATTTGCATCCCCCTCTTCTTCTTGATCTCTCTTCCCTTTCAACTTGCATTCCCCTCTCCCTCTCCTTTCCCCTTCAATGTACATCCCTTTCATCCTCCCCCTCTCCTTCCTCTTCAAATTGCACTCCCTC
>NW_007488292.1:0-285 GCF_000475195.1 Diaphorina citri
TGATGTGGAAAACTTCAGCTTTGCCAAGCACAACTTTCATCGCCAACCTCGCCAGGTTAGTAAAATATTGAGTTCATATATTGAGTTTTTTTTTTCGGATGTCCATCAGCCATGCAGAATTATTAGACATCATTATTTATATACCTGTATCTATGTTCTGTTTGACTCCATTTGCAATGCAACTCTTTGATAATATTCCCCCTCATGTTGACACCACCACGACCATTAGCATCTAAGGCTGTTCTACATGAAATTCACATTGAACAACAATCTTACTGTATGGAA
>NW_007488293.1:0-285 GCF_000475195.1 Diaphorina citri
GTTAGTGATCTAAATATGTTGAGTGCTCCTAGCTGGGCATTTCTTGACTTTAATTCAAACGATCATGCTCGTTCATACTTTAGCTTATACGGTTCTTCACAAGCTGGGCTAGTCTATTCTTAGGTATACTTACTTCCAAATTACACAAATATGTAGATACCTACATGATTATCCGAAGAAAATATGTCCGGGAATGTTTTATTTTAGATTTCCTACTAATGACTATTTTTGGCATGTTCGTGATTATCATCTATCAGTCGACTTTTTTTACGTAAACATTTTCCG
>NW_007488294.1:0-285 GCF_000475195.1 Diaphorina citri
CCGCCGACTGCTGAGATAGGATGGAAATATCTGCGACAAGAAAACAAGATTGTTTTTAAAAAATATTGCTTTTTCAGGGTTTATACGCTTTTCCCGGAATGAAATTCCATGACTTTTCCAGAGAAATTAGGGAAAGCAGGTACTTAAAAATCAGTAAGATTACCCCTTCTTTTAAATAAAGTATGCAATATGCAGAGCGTCGAGGACTATGAGGGGGAATGCGCCGCAGGCCGTTTTTCGGAAAAACTTGATATTTAATTTGAACATTTTTAATTTTTGACCGGG
>NW_007488295.1:0-285 GCF_000475195.1 Diaphorina citri
ATTCTTGTTTCATTATTGCTTTTGCTATCTCTCATTTATTTATTGTCATGTCATTTAGGAATAGGTATCTCGGCATTGCCTACCTAAAAACTTTGGTTACGCAAAAGGAAAGTTTGTGTGTAGCTAATAGGCAAATAGAGTCTTTCTGAAAATAATAATGTAAAAATATAGATTAATTTCAATTTGTTATATTTACAAGTGTGTAGGTACGTCAGACATAATATTATAAATGAAAGGTCTACGTACCTACAGAAAGTATTTTTTTTTTTTTTTTTTTTTTTTTTT
>NW_007488296.1:0-285 GCF_000475195.1 Diaphorina citri
ACTTTCCTTATCCTATAGGAAGGAAAGTAATGTAATCGGGTCAAATTTTCGATGGTCAGTTTTTAGTGACAAAACACGGTTTGAGGTCCCTAGAGCCTAAATCCAAAGTTTCAGCCATTGGTCCGTGTGTGTGTCTGTGTGTCCGTGTGTCTGTCTGTAAACAAAATATCTCGAGAACGGTAAGAGCTAGAGACTTGAAATTTGGTGTGTAGCTGTGAAATGTAACAAGGATGCGACACGAAACTTTTGGTTAAGACCGGTGCAACGGTTGGCGGCATTTTACCG
>NW_007488297.1:0-285 GCF_000475195.1 Diaphorina citri
CATGGGACCTAGGGGGAAAATCTTGAGATGGAACAAAATTGATATGATTATTGTAGGAAATGAAAATCAGAGGCGGATCCTACATGGGACCTAGGGGAGATCAGCTTCCCTTCCTCTCTAAAGGTGTGTCCAAACATCGTCGACACCGTCGATCGATCGATGTCGCCTGAAACCGTCCACACTGCCTCGACAACATAAATATGTATATTCACCTCGTCAGTCAACAGTGACTTATGTGGACACTGGACAGCTGGACACAACTTAAGTGGTTTTTTTTTTTTTTTT
>NW_007488298.1:0-285 GCF_000475195.1 Diaphorina citri
TACAGCTTGGCAAACATACATTGACTGTGATACGCCTTACCAATCTAACTTCCTTGTTTTTCCGCGTTGCACAATGGAGGAAAAGCTCCCAAAATTCCGAAAAGAATTGGTTAAAACACAAAAAGACATAAAAATGGGATGCGGAAAACTTTGTTCAAAGTAATTTAAAGATTGAGAAGAATAAGAAATTGAAATGCAAGAAAATTAAAAAATCTTTTTATAAATTGTTTAAAAGTTGGAAAAAGTACATTTTTTCGCTCCTCAAAAAGTGCGAAGAGGCCTCAA
>NW_007488299.1:0-285 GCF_000475195.1 Diaphorina citri
CTCCTTCCCCCCCCCCCTCTTGGCCATCAAATGAAAGCTAATACGTTTTTAATAAACCAAAGTTCAGGTCCCTGGGGAGCTTGAGAGAAAAGATCAATTCAAGGGACTAGGAAGAAGAGGAGAAGGAGGAGGATGAGGATGAGAGGGGAAGGAAACAAGGGTGGGGGTGAGAGGAGGGAGTGGATAAGGAGAAGGAGGAGGGGGAGGAGGAGGATGAAGAGAAGAAGGGATGGAGAAGAAGGAGGGGTAGGAGGAGAAGAGGATGAGGGGGGGAAGGAAATAAGG
>NW_007488300.1:0-285 GCF_000475195.1 Diaphorina citri
AAAAACGGTCGAAATCTGTCCAAAAGCGGTCAAAATACCGCCAAGCGCAGCAACCAAACGTATTGTGTTGCATCCTTGTCACATTTGTGAACTACATACCAAATAAACCAAATTTCAAGTCTCTAGCTCTTACCGTTCTCGAGATATTTTGTTTACAGACAGACACACACACAGAAAGACACACACACGGACCAATGGCTGAAACTGTGGATTTAGGCTCTAGGGACCTCAAAACGTGTTTTGACACTAAAAACTGACCATCGAAAATTTGACCCGATTACATTA
>NW_007488301.1:0-285 GCF_000475195.1 Diaphorina citri
AGAAAGCCAGCCATTCTGAGAACGAAAATTATCAGGCGGTAAAGTTTGCCCCTGGTGGGTATCGAACCCGCGATCTAGCGCTTGCTTACAAGGCAGACGCGCTACCTGCCAAGCTAACTAGGTTGGCGTTTTACATTATTCTTTTATTTACTTAATAAATGAGTGTCTTAAATTATCGTAGGTACCATTTTTACATTAATATTCTATTAAGCTGTATTAACTCTATGAATAAATTGACAAATAATTATTTCTGAAGGAACAATTTTATTCGTATTTTTTCTTTTT
>NW_007488302.1:0-285 GCF_000475195.1 Diaphorina citri
TCCCCGTAATTATATTAGATCTAACATCAATTAGTCCGATAAGATAAGAAAGCTTAGGGTGTGCTCTTACAACACACCTGAGGGGGAGGCAGGGGGGACAAGTCTTAATGAAAGTTTTGGGCGCGGTCCTTGTGATGTGAGCAGTGGCGGAGAGCAGAAAAAACGTGGGCAGAGTATTTTAATTCTCTTTCCAAGAGGTTTGATAAAGGGAATATTAGAAACAAAGTATCATCCCTAAATCGAAAAGAGAGAGAGAGAGAGAGAGAGAGAGAGAGAGAGAGAGAG
>NW_007488303.1:0-285 GCF_000475195.1 Diaphorina citri
GCCTTGCTTTAACCTCTCCCTTTATTAAAATTATAATAAAAAAATAAAAAAAAATCGAATAACCCCTCCCTGTACAAAAAAAAGGAAGAAGAAGAAAAACTAGTAAACTCCTCCACTAATTAGAGTAGCTATCAAAGGTAAAAATTAGAAAAACTACCTTCTTTCCCAGTCGATCCCAGGTTTTTCCGAGACATTCTGTCTTTTGCATGCCACATTATGCTGTCTCCACTGTGCTTGACTGTGCATGCTACCTCGAGCCCCCGCTCTATAATTCCCCTATACCCG
>NW_007488304.1:0-285 GCF_000475195.1 Diaphorina citri
AAGAAGAAGAAGAAGAAGAAGAAGAAGAAGAAGAAGAAGAAGAAGAAGAAGAAGAAGAAGAAGAAGAAAAAAAACACTAGGTAGTCACACTACTTTGTTTGATCTAGAAAGGAATGTAGGTGAACAATAAAAAACAAGAGGAACTTGTGCTGAACTTGAAAAAGTGGGCTAATGGGATTGTTTTGTTTTAACTCTTGAGATGATGATAAGGTGTTCTAAAAGTTCGTCTTCAGCACACTATGGTTCATTGAAATCGATTAACACATGGAAACAGAAAATTTCACT
>NW_007488305.1:0-285 GCF_000475195.1 Diaphorina citri
AAAATTCCGTTGGTCCTCATTTTTCCTGCTCTATGACTTTGAAACATCACCCAAGTAAGCGCAACTGATCTATTACTCTGCACCAATCACTCTTTAGGTACTTGACATGCAGAGTAAAGGTTGGGGTTTGGTTTGCCAATATTTTCATGTAAAATCCCAGGATTCTCCCAGTATGATTCACCATTTCACCCCTCTTCAGGGTGGCCTCTGAGCTTTCCAGTGGCAGATAGAACCACTGTGTCTGTACCTACTCTAAGCAGTATTTTTCAACTTGTGATTTATTTT
>NW_007488306.1:0-285 GCF_000475195.1 Diaphorina citri
CCTGTCTGGGACCGTCTGTGCATTGAGCCGAGTGTAGTCCCCGCATGGACGCCAATCCCCTGACTTCTTGGGAACCATATGCAGGGGGCTCGCCCATGGACTCTTGGAGGGCTGGACTATTCCTTGTTGCAGCATGATCTCGAACTCTGCCTTGGCAGCACGATATTTGTCCGGTGCCAACCGCCGTGGTCTAGCAAAGCAGGGGGGTCCCGTGGTGATAATATGATGAAAGACATTTGGTCCTTTGGTAGTCTTGGATTGGTTACCTCCACTGCCTGCCATCAC
>NW_007488307.1:0-285 GCF_000475195.1 Diaphorina citri
AAAATGCACTTTTGGCAAGCGATTCCAGAAGACAACCCCAGGTTTTTCATGATTTCATGACGTTAAAAAATAAGGTAGTATAAGTTAATTTTTTCGCATGATCAACTCATGATTATCATAAATCATAATCTAAATTACACAGCTTCTAGTCGGTTGGAGAACAATACTGTTTATTGAGCATTTTTAATGATTTTTTTCTCTCGAAAATGGGAGTTTATAGAATCAGATGCTGATTCCACTTAGAAAAGGCTTCATCGCCTTTGTAGAAGAAAAAAAAAAAAAAAA
>NW_007488308.1:0-285 GCF_000475195.1 Diaphorina citri
AACTCCACACCAAGCTCATACTAAACTCCACACCCAGCTCACACTAAACTCCACACCAAGCTCATACTAAACTCCACACCAAGCTCATACTAAACTCCACATCAAATTCATACTAAACTCCACATCAAATTCATACTAAACTCCACACCAAGCTCATACTAAACTCCACACCCAGCTCATACTAAACTCCACACCAAACTCATACTAAACTCCACACCAAGCTCATACTAAACTCCACACCCAGCTCACACTAAACTCCACACCAAGCTCATACTAAACTCCACA
>NW_007488309.1:0-285 GCF_000475195.1 Diaphorina citri
GTAAGTATGGTGTATTGTGTGACGTCAGAGAGACCCCTGACTCAACAATCCTGTATGCTGACTCAGTGTCCTCACTGGAGAGTGGTCACCGGTAAGTATGGTGTATTGTGTGACGCCAGAGAGACCCCTGACTCAACAATCCTGTATGCTGACTCAATGTCCTCACTGGAGAGTGGTCACCGGTAAGTATGGTGTATTGTGTGACCCCAGAGAGACCCCTGACTCAACAATCCTGTATGCTGACTCAGTGTCCTCACTGGTATGCAGGAGAGTGGTCACCGGTAA
>NW_007488310.1:0-285 GCF_000475195.1 Diaphorina citri
CGAAACTTTTGGTTAAGACCGGTGCAACGCTTGGCGGCATTTTACCGCTTTTTGGCGGTTTTTGGTGTAATTTAACAACTTATGATTATTCTAAAATTCTGCTTATGATTAATTTTTCAGTGGAGCTAGAAGGAGATTCTTCATTATTTATTTATTTATTTTCCAGTGGAGTTAGAAAGCGGTAATAGTGACGTCATTACGACGGCTCAGAACGGTCAGCATTTCGTGTCTATCGACGGCAAACGCACCTACATGAATTTGTTCGGCGGTAGCGGACCGGCGGCC
>NW_007488311.1:0-285 GCF_000475195.1 Diaphorina citri
GCTAATTTTTTACGAGACGGAATGGCTGCATGGTAGTGGCTAATTTGTGAGCAGTTGAAACTGTAAATGAAGAAATAAGGATTCAATTTGTGTCGTTAAAAACAGTCAATTGCCCTCACAACTTTACCTACTTATTATTTGTTATATCTCATGGATATTGAAATAGGTTTCTTACTTTCTGACATTTCGGGTTGTTTCATCAGAAAGACTAATTGCCAGTCATCTCACCTTTCACTGAAGAAGATCAGGTTCTCATGGTATTCTTCATGAATAAAGAGTAATAAG
>NW_007488312.1:0-285 GCF_000475195.1 Diaphorina citri
CCAACATGGTTTTAGACCCGGGCGTAGCACAGGAACTTTATTGAATAATTTCGCCATCAATATCAATAAAGCACTGGATAGAAAACAGTTTGTGCTGGTTGCATATGTCGATCTTGTTCGGGCGTTTGATACCTTAGATCATAGTATTCTATTGAAAAAGTTATCACACATAGGTATTTCTCACAAAATATTTGCTCTCATCAAAAATTACCTACATGGTAGAGCCCAAGTTACAAAAATCGGACCTTTTGTCAGCCACATAAAAAACGTAACTTTTGGTTTAGT
>NW_007488313.1:0-285 GCF_000475195.1 Diaphorina citri
TTGCCGCCGGGACAGAGGGTTAGAAAAAATACCCAACACTCCCACGCTATCCTTGCTTAAGTTACCACTCCAATGCAATACTGTAGAAACAATAGGTATCCTATCTCACCTCGTCTGAGCTCATCTCAACCTCGTCCGAGCACCCTCAGATGATAACCTAATAGCTAGTCGTTCCCATGTTGCAACATGTGCTGGGTTCAAATCCTAGACCCTGGTGAAGAGAGACAGAAATATACCTCACAGTCACTTACTAGAGATAGTTTGGGGCCTCCTGTCATGATTGAA
>NW_007488314.1:0-285 GCF_000475195.1 Diaphorina citri
AAAAAAAAAAAAAAAATGTTAAGTGGGTCTGGCTAGGAGACGACAGGGAGGATACCGCCTGAAATTTCCCTTGCTAACGAAATGGCAAAGGTTGAGTACGAAGCATGCCACTTAATAAAAAGCCCTTTGAAAGATTTCAATTGTCTGCTCCGATTTTCTTGCCCTACATAAAAAAGGAAAACATAACATAAAAAGAAAAAAAAACATGAAATTTAATCAGGATAATTATAATATCCACCCAAATCCCCAAAGATAAACTAAGTATTTCAGTCCACAATAAAGACA
>NW_007488315.1:0-285 GCF_000475195.1 Diaphorina citri
TTTGTGTTTGTATTGTTGTGTTGTTACTACTGTGTTATTCAACATCATTGTTTCACGTACGGAAAGGAAGTAATGCAACGATAATGATGAGGATGAATGTTCTCTAGTGCTCTACATATCAATATATCTGATATATTTTCATTTTATTTTGAGAGTCAGTCTACATGAGTAATCAGTTTCTTGAACGTATTTTCACCGAAAAACACAAAAAAATATGGAAGGAAGTTGTTTGTGAGGGAGGGATCTAGTTCCACTGTTACTAAAAGAGACACTGGTATAACTGCT
>NW_007488316.1:0-285 GCF_000475195.1 Diaphorina citri
TGAAATTTGTCGCGACGACCTATGAACTCAAAGCGAGAAAGTTTTAGATAACACTTCAGTTGATAATTTAAGACCGGTCTTAGCGTCACCTATGTACGCTGTAGGACCAAACAAGATCCTATAAACTTAGTTAATGTGTTTATACTTCTATAAAGCATTCTTCATTTAATGATTATTTTATGTTTGTTTCCAGAGCGAAGACGAACTGTGTCATCACATGAAAACATCAACAAACAGGGCAAAAGTTTGCACCGTCGGGCTACTTCAGAAAATAACACTAGAGAT
>NW_007488317.1:0-285 GCF_000475195.1 Diaphorina citri
TCCCCCCCTCTCTCTCTCTCTCTCTTCCCTATCCAGTTGGTTGGTTTTAATCTTCTCCCCCTACTCTTCTCTTCTTCTTCTTCTCTTCCTTCTCCACCTCCTTTTGTTTCTTCTACTCTTTCTCTTCCTCGTCTTCCTCATATGTCTGCTTCTTCTTCTCCACATCCTCTCCTTTTCTTCTCTTATTTTCCTCTCTCTTTCTTTCATTTCTTCTCGTACACCTCCTCTTTTTCGTTATATTCTTCTTTCTTCTTCTTCTTCTTTTCTCTTCATTCTCTTGCTTCT
>NW_007488318.1:0-285 GCF_000475195.1 Diaphorina citri
ATAAAGGACAAAATTTTTGTTTGATGAAAATTTTAGCTCTGGCAGGGATTCGAACCCAGCACCTCCGGGTTGAGAGTCAGTGCTCTTGACCACTCGACTACACACTCAGAGGTTAGTAACTTTTTATTATTACTGAGCGTTCGAAAAGTTTGAGCTCGATCTAACAACCAGGCCCGGAGTTATGGTCTATTCAATTCTTAATTATAAAATTTCAGCTTCTCATCTTAAGCCATTCAAAAAATATTCAGGGGTTCCAAGACTTTTCGAATGCTCTGTATATTTATT
>NW_007488319.1:0-285 GCF_000475195.1 Diaphorina citri
ATGATTGACATCAGGTGAATGCCATGTCATGAGGGCTTGGCAGTGTACCTTCAGTCGATCCATAGCTCTAACCATTAGATTACGTAAACTTTGACCTCCGACCTTGTCTGAAGATGATCATGATGGTCTGACGAAACGCGCCTTCAAAACAATGACTGTTCATGACGAAGACAAAACAGAGTTTCTGTTGAGTATTACGAGAATAGGAGAAAAGACAGTGGATCATCAATGTTTCAATATCATGCTATGATTCGATAGTGGTCGTTTTGTTCTTGACTCACTTAT
>NW_007488320.1:0-285 GCF_000475195.1 Diaphorina citri
TGTAAACTAAGAAACTCAAATTGTAGTTCCTGCTGTCAGCTTAGGCAATGTCTGTAGCTCCCTACATATTTCACTAAAAAAAGAGGTTTGACAGAGGAAACTGTAACTGC
This sequence comes from Diaphorina citri, assembly GCF_000475195.1. Taxonomy (NCBI): domain Eukaryota; kingdom Metazoa; phylum Arthropoda; class Insecta; order Hemiptera; family Psyllidae; genus Diaphorina; species Diaphorina citri. Next base: position 111 of record NW_007488320.1, read on the forward strand.
TAAAGTCTTATCGTCTCGAAATCGAAGAGAGAAGGAAGACGGGATAGGAGAAAGCCAGCCTTTCCGAAAACGAACATTATCCGTTCAGGATAAAATCTGTCCCGGGCGGGAATCGAACCCGCGGCCTAGCGCTTACAAGGCGCTACTACCTAAGCTAACCAGGCTGGCATATTGT
>NW_007488321.1:0-285 GCF_000475195.1 Diaphorina citri
AGTATTTTACAAGGAATCTTCAATTTATACCTCCGTACCGTCGAGAGTCGTATCGTGTATCGTAATTAAAAGATTTTTGAAGTCCAAAGATAAGATAGGTTTTAGGATTGTTCAGATAGAAATCAATACACCATAGTTACTTAAGTACTACATAAGCAGTTTCTCTCATGTTGAGATTCATTGTAGGTAATTTATGCATACTTAAGTATCATTGTGATACCCAATTACCCACTACATTGGTACCCACAGAAGAAAAGTTAAAGCAAAACAACTCAATATTGAAAT
>NW_007488322.1:0-285 GCF_000475195.1 Diaphorina citri
ACTGGACACCCTGACACATAATTTTGGAAACCGCTGTTCCCAGATGTTTTATAGCCAGATATTGAAATGTTTTTTTTTTCTTCTTACTAAAAAAGAAGAAGAAAAAAATAGTTTAACGTGGCCAAACCAAAATGGACGTTTGATACTTGTTCAAAACTAGGGCCTGAATAATTTGATCGCTAAGGTTTTTAGTCCGTGTTGAATCTTTTAGCGAATCTCACTTCTGTGTTTAATAACTTGGTTTTGTATTAGAAGATTCCTTTTTTGAAATCTTGAATACGATTT
>NW_007488323.1:0-285 GCF_000475195.1 Diaphorina citri
CCCTGACCTGATTATACAGAACAGGGCACCAGAGAGTTCTAAATGTTACTCAGGGCATTTAGAATAAGGTCATGATGAGACATTATGCTTCCCTCCAAAGAATAGAATAGAATAGAGTAGAAAGTAGCATAGAGTAAGTAGGTATACATAGAACAGTAAGGAGAAAATAGATAAATGTAGAATAGATTATAATGGAATAAATGATAGAAGGAGAATAGAATAGAATACCGGATGTGATGTCATAAAACGATAAAATTCCAAGTTGGAAATGTTAGGTACTTTATG
>NW_007488324.1:0-285 GCF_000475195.1 Diaphorina citri
TGAAATAATTATGGTCAAACGGAAAGCCTCTTTACAATTTCCCACATCAAAAATTATTGTCACTTAATATTGCATTTTTGGGCTTGCGCCCCTAGAACAGACATATAATACAAAACGGTAGTCAAAATGAAAATATTCCCTGTTTGCAAATGCGCCTAAAGCCAAAAAGACAAAAATCTACAAGCCCTGAATAAATAAATAAATAAATAAATGCAGTTTCTTTGTGTTATTATGTCACAACTTTGGTGTTCACTGCAGCATTGTAGGATTTTCCCAATATCTCAA
>NW_007488325.1:0-285 GCF_000475195.1 Diaphorina citri
TTGAATTTGCTTCGGAGCAGTGGTGTGTGCTTCATGTAAGATGGGGAACCACGGCTTCCTCTCGAGGGTTGTTTAACACCCCGTCCCCCACTTAACTACCATTCATAGTAAATAGTATGATAGGAAGAACGCCGATTCGGTTCCATGACCTTTTTTTTAAGGTAGTCGACTACCAATTGGGTCCCGGGTGTTTGAGGGTAGAACTGTCAATTGAATCCCGGGCTTACTACCAATTGGGTCCCGTATACCTGTAAATATCACAGAAAGATAGACCGACGCGACGAG
>NW_007488326.1:0-285 GCF_000475195.1 Diaphorina citri
GAGAACGAACATTATCCCATCAGGATAAAATCCGCCCCGGGCGGGAATCGAACCCGCGGCCTAGCGCTTACAAGGCTTGAGAATCATTACTTTGTTCATAAAAACGGGTGTCAGCCTCGTGAAGACACTTGAATAGATACTTGAAATCAGTAGCGACATCACCATACCTTAGGAGGCTCTTAGTAAAGTTGTGATATCGAATCTTAATAAAATAGATCAGTTGCGCTTACTTGGGTGATGTTTCAAAGTCATAGAGCAGGAAAAATGAGGAACAACGGAATTTTT
>NW_007488327.1:0-285 GCF_000475195.1 Diaphorina citri
CCCCCCCAACTTTTCATAAATAGAGTCCGATCGAATTTTGAGCGCCACAGGCGAAACTTTTCAAACAGTATTCTCCTAATTGTAGCTGAACACTAAAGGGGGTCAGTTTCCATGACTCAATAATAAATACACTGGTCTTGCACGCGGCAGAGCCGGGTTCAATGCCCATTTTTGCCTAAGTACCAAACCTTTTTTTTACATTAAGGTAAGTTTGTATACATCCAAAAAAGCTTCGTGGGCCACAAAAATGGTCTGGCGGGCCACATGTGGCCCGCGGGCCGCTAG
>NW_007488328.1:0-285 GCF_000475195.1 Diaphorina citri
CAGAAGGGTGTGAACTACAGACAGACCGGTCAACTAGAAAATACAGGAGTGGTATTTAGTAAAAAACTCTACGTACCTATAGATGGATATACATAGACAAAGGGGATATCAGGAAAACAATAGGGAACTCGCACAATATTCTATTTTGCCCGAACAATACAACACATTGGCCAAATAAAATCCGGTGCCAGGATGAAGGAAAGGGGGGGCAGCCATTGTCCAAATTTAATCGCAGTGAAAACGAAATATCAGGTGATATTATGCTCACTTCTAATTCCCTCTCTA
>NW_007488329.1:0-285 GCF_000475195.1 Diaphorina citri
GAAATTTGAGACTTATTTATTGGGAAATGAAATCGTCTTTCTTTGTCCCTGCTGTCAAAAAGCATGTTTCGGTAAGTTAAATTCATATGATTTCTCCGTATAAAAATCGTGTCTATGAAAATCCTAGAGTGGGGATTAATTTAACACTGATTTTCCTTATTCCCAACACCCATAATAAATTAAAATAAAAATAGATCAACGGTAAACTTAATTACAAGGAATTTTCATTGAAAAAAGTGCTGATGGATGTGTAGATTTGCATAATCCTCTTCCGTAATACTTAGT
>NW_007488330.1:0-285 GCF_000475195.1 Diaphorina citri
TTATGAATTCCAAACCTGATTGGCTTCCTTCGGACTTTTCAGGTGTGAAATCAACAGCGTAAACCTATTTATTACTTTAACACTTCAAAAGTTCACCATAACAATCCTTGATTCACTTGACTGACCTAACATGAACAGACAGCTTGCATTTAACGCTTTGTCAGGCAAGATAATATATAGGTAGAAGATTGGTAAGCTTTCAGCAGTCAACCAAATAAGTTCCGCTTAGCCGAGCTGAAAATGTTGGGCTATTTGTACACCAACCACCAACTACAGAGAACATAC
>NW_007488331.1:0-285 GCF_000475195.1 Diaphorina citri
GGAAGCAGAAGTAGAGAAAGCCATTGGGGAAATTAAGAAAGAAAAGGCAGCAGGAGATGATGGGATAACAAATGAGTTGATAATATATGGTAAAGAGAGTATCATCCCAAAACTAACCAAAATATTCAATCGTATATTGTATGAGTGCGAAATACCAAAACAGTGGAAAATTTCAAAAATAATTTTAATTTTCAAGAAAGGATCCCGGGAAGACATTTCAAACTACCGCCCAATTAGCTTGTCATCAACAATCTATAAGGTGTTTGTAAAGATAATACAGCAAAG
>NW_007488332.1:0-285 GCF_000475195.1 Diaphorina citri
TTATAATAATAAAGATGTTTTATTGCTGTTTTCATTTAGTATAGCATTAAAAGATATACCTACGTCAGACTCGTATGGTCTGTGTCGTAGCATGACCATCCCTTAGAAGTAGAATGTTCCTCATTATCAGGTGGGCGAGAAGAGACACCATATAACTGGACTAACCCCTAAATATTGAGGGGATTGATGCAAAAATGACGTCTAATTTAGGGGATCTAGCACAGGGGAGCGTGTTGAGGACGAGATTTTTCGAGAAAAATCCCATGACAACAGTAGGGGGATGGG
>NW_007488333.1:0-285 GCF_000475195.1 Diaphorina citri
TCAATCCCAGCCGAGGTATGGAATTTTATCCTCAATATAATTTGAAAATTTGACCACAATAATAGTAGTAGCCTACTGGTGGAGTAAAGGGACTTTACAGTCCTATGCGAGCAGTATAAATAAGCACTATTATTATTATTATTACCTTATCCTCCCCAGCTAGAATCCCTTCCATCCTTCTACCAAATCATTAAGGTTCATACTCTTCTCAATGTATTTTATGTGCAAATAAAACATATTCTATTCTATTCACGCGTTCCGACCTCCAAATTGTTCTTCGTATCC
>NW_007488334.1:0-285 GCF_000475195.1 Diaphorina citri
AATATCAATTTAACGGTAAAGACTGTGAAAGAGTAAATTATTGAATTGAACAACACGTTCCAAGTTTGAACATATTATAAAGACTTTCTACTCATAGGTACATATCTAGGTATAGCTATGTATGTGGTACCTATATTACGCAGACAGATAATTATGTTTGTTGGGTTGGTATAGAATTAGAATATACTACAACTCTGAAATGGTTGTTCCGATTTTGATGAGTTTTGGCAAAAATGTCAATTTTCTTTAGGAAATTATGAGGGCTTAGGCCTAGTTCTTACCTAG
>NW_007488335.1:0-285 GCF_000475195.1 Diaphorina citri
TTTTTTTTTTTTTTTTTTTAATTTATTTCAATCTAGGAGGAAGTCTAGGGTTTCTGCATAACATCATCCAAAGTTCATTACTGCATAAGTCAATTTTTGGCAAAATGGAGTTAGTGATATATTGGAATCCTTATTCTCTCCCGGACATGATGGTCAGGGCCATATTTAGCTGAAAAACTTTAATGCAAAATAAGCAACCTCCGTGGCCGAGTGGGTATCACACAGGAGGTCCAGGTTCGATTCCCGGCAGGGCCAAGGTTTTTTTTTTTTTTTTTTTTCTTTGGC
>NW_007488336.1:0-285 GCF_000475195.1 Diaphorina citri
TCAACAAATTTGTCTGCTTCGCTTTGCTCTATACTGTAATGTAAAATTAATCCCTTAAGCTGTTTTAAAAAGATAGATACATTTTTCTTATATGATTAGTGCCTGAGAATCATATTTGTGCCTTCACTGTTATGTGCAAATAAAATATATATTATATTCTATTCTACTTCAGGCGCGGATCTACAGATTTATGTTTATTAACCTCTGGACATGATTGGAGACTGGTCTGGTGTAGTATCAGAGTTTTAGACAATAACTCTAATAGACCTTTCCAGTTCAAAATTG
>NW_007488337.1:0-285 GCF_000475195.1 Diaphorina citri
AAATTTTCGTATTTGTCTGATGTTCGAACCCAGAACCTTATGTCAGTTGCTCTTCACTATTCGATCTTTCGGCCACAGAGGGTAGCCGCTGTGGCCGAGGCCAAAATTAGGTTTTGTGATGTGAGCCACAAACCCTGCATAACCCTTTCTTTGCCTTATCACAAGCGGAATCAGTCAAGGTCAGGTTTAGATAAGCACAAAATGTAGGTACATGATTTTCAAGTTTCAACGCTACTACGTGCTGATTTGTATCAACAAAATCCCTTTGACTCAGGTAAAATGGAA
>NW_007488338.1:0-285 GCF_000475195.1 Diaphorina citri
TACCTCTAGACGGAAAATCTATGGCAGAGACTAGCTAGGTAGATATGAAGCACCTTTAGTTTTCATATTGATTAGCTCATGTTGCCCGTAACAGGCACCTAGCATCGCATTCCTCAAGTTAATACTGATATGATAGATACCTATTTGTACATACTGGGTGGCGGTAAAATAGCGGTTAGGGGGCATACTGAAAATTCTAGAAGTTTCTAAAAAAATCTGGTGTGAACATCACACGACTTTCCTTATCCTATTGAATGATGCTTATTTGAGTGTTCTTTTACCATA
>NW_007488339.1:0-285 GCF_000475195.1 Diaphorina citri
GGGAAATCTTTCTTTTTGCAAGGGAAGAAAAAACAATATTATTTTGATTGAGGGAAGGAATTCCAGGGGAAGAAGGGGGTACGACTTCATACTGAGTTTACTGAGAGATAAACTTAGGGAAGAGATGGCTAAGGGAGGGAGAGATAGGAGAGGGGGAAGGACAGTGGAGGGGAAACAGGGACAAGGCTTCTCACTGGAGGATATAGTAGGAAGAGGACCAGAAAGAAAAGGAAGAGCAGGAGTTGGAATACAAGAAGAAGGAGAACGAGTAGGGCCAGAAGGAAG
>NW_007488340.1:0-285 GCF_000475195.1 Diaphorina citri
TTTCCATTTTGTACCTACGAGAACTTAATCTTAGAGCCTTCCTCTGACACAGTTATTTTATGTCCCTCCTGGGTTCGAACTGCAGTTCTAATGTGTATGTAACTGCTGCACTACTGAGACCTAAGCTGTAGACATTAGATGATGCTCTTTTCTGAGGACTTTTCTGAGGTATAATCATATTATTAGGTGCTTTCATAAATGTAGGTAATAGATTTCTAGGTATTCTTTACCAAGTACCTAGAAATCCTACCTGATTTTCGCTCACCGTCAACTTTTATGTACGTC
>NW_007488341.1:0-285 GCF_000475195.1 Diaphorina citri
ACTTTCATCCTCATGTAATTTCTTGTGTATGTTCAGCTCATAGACACGTGTAAATTCTTTGGCACATATTTCACACGTATATTTGGGTCCATTATGAATGAGGAGATGTCGTTTCAAGCTATGACCCGTCGCTAATACCTTGCTACACACGTAACACTCGAACTTCATACCATCTGTCCGATGTACTTCTTCTAAATGTCGCTTCAGATTATTCCTCTGTGAGAAATTCTTGCCACAGAGATCACACTCGTGAAGTTTGAGTCGTTGATGAATTGCACTGCTATG
>NW_007488342.1:0-285 GCF_000475195.1 Diaphorina citri
AGATTTATTTAACAATGCAGATTCACAGAATGAGGTCAGTTTAATCTGCAGTTTCAGTTAGTACAAACTTGAATTTCACATTATTTGTGCTAAAGCAGAGCTTTTTCACAACTTTTGTGGACATCACAGCATTATTAAGTGCCTCCTTGGCAATCAATTTCCAAATTTCAATAATCTTTTCACACTGGTAATGTCGCTACTAGATTGAAGTAATAATAATAATAGTGCTTATTTATACTGCTCGCATAGGACTGAAAAGTCCCTTTACTCCAGCAGTAGGCTACT
>NW_007488343.1:0-285 GCF_000475195.1 Diaphorina citri
TGTAAAAAAAAAAAAAAAAAAAGATATCAATCACTACCAAAGTAGGTAGGTACCTAGTACCTGTTTCTATCTTTTTAAATAGAAGAATAACACAATACAGATGGTGAAACTATCACATCCACCAAAACTAATACCACAAGTTCGCTGCCTTTGAAAAAACAATCCAAGGGATTACCCTTACCCTTACTCGTAAACTGCTAAACTCCATGGCGTTCTGTAACTACCTGCTCTACTTCACATTCCAAGGTAAGGAACGGTATAAAAAGGGGAAGCTAATGCTTTCTA
>NW_007488344.1:0-285 GCF_000475195.1 Diaphorina citri
GCCTCTGGAGCTGGAGCTCAAAATGGATATTTCAAAATTTTATTTTTAGGACTGAATTTCAAAATGAATAATTAGTGGAACCTATTTGAAGCATAAATCATAAATCACCAATCAATATGAATTTTCCATTTTTGTTGCTTCCCCTATGTGTGAGAGAACATGAAAAAATGAAAATTTGAGTAGGCCATTGGTTGTTGGATTGAGCTTAAACAGTACTACATTCTTTAAGACCTTTGATATGATGTATCACAAGTAGGGGCTTTTGAGAGAAATAAGAGTAGGTCA
>NW_007488345.1:0-285 GCF_000475195.1 Diaphorina citri
GAGCTTTCTCCTTTCAGAGAGAGCGGAGGGGGGGAGAGGGTGAATAACGAGGGGAGGGGAGGGAGAAAAAGTCTTGAAAATTTAGCACGTTGAACGCCAGGTTTTGGAGTCATCTTGTTTTTCCGTTAACAAAAAATTCAACGTTAGGTACCTCTCATTGTAAAACTGTATCATATGTAGGTATTCGATTGTGTGACTTTTAATTCCGTCGAAAATGGTTGAACCAATGAGATTCTGCTTTGGACGTAAACACTACGAAATCTCACAATCTCATTGGTTCAGCCA
>NW_007488346.1:0-285 GCF_000475195.1 Diaphorina citri
TTTCGAGAGACAAAAACAGTAAACATAATTTACGTGATACTAGATAAATGAAACAACGAAATGCATTCAAAATACCCCGTGCGTACCATATCTGTTATGATTTGCCAACGACACGAGGAGTAAGGGCCGGTTTCTAACATCCTCGGTTGACTCGCGAGTTTGAAAACCAATGGTTCATCCAAACTCCGGAGTTGACCGAGTGTTTTCTTGACCAAGTGTTTCTGACACATTTTAAACCGCGCAGTTTTAAAACCCAAGAGTTTCGAGATTTTCGTTTTGGCAACA
>NW_007488347.1:0-285 GCF_000475195.1 Diaphorina citri
TCCTTGAAAAGTCTTGATCATTTCTAAGACCATCTCTCACTATCAGGCAGACCTGACGGGTACATCTTCTGATTAGGTCCGCTTGTTAGTTCTACCTGATGGTGTGTGTGCTCATCAGGTAGACCTGACAGGTGGACCTCATCAGTACCTGTCAGATCTACCTGATAGTGAGTGGATAGCCTAATACTAATACTAAAGGTCGGTTTATCGTCTTTCCCTATTTCAGGTTGCACGCCCAAGTATCGCCATAATCAGGGTGGTGCTGACGGCGGTGAGGGTGGTGAA
>NW_007488348.1:0-285 GCF_000475195.1 Diaphorina citri
ACGAAAAATAAACATCATAAAGTCATATTTTTAGAGTCATATTTTAAGAAAAATAAACGTCATATTTGAAGGACTCTGGTAATAACTACTTAAAAAAGCTAGTAAATGGGACTGAATAGACTCCCCTTGTGAACGGCCTTGTGTCTTTCTCCTGTCTTCATCTTAAGATAAACGCTAAAACGACGTATAACAATCGCTAATAATGATAGATCATGCCTCAAGATAAGTGATAAGAGCTAATGACACAGACGGCATAGGGGCGACAAAACTTCACGAAAATCAATT
>NW_007488349.1:0-285 GCF_000475195.1 Diaphorina citri
TAGAACTCGCTCAGAAAAAAAGGCGTTTATAAAATCTAATGAGCGAAGTTCTTTAGATGATGTTGAGCGTGTTTCCCAATCCCAAATTTCATCCAAATCGGACAACTGTTTGAGAGTTATGGTCAAACAAAAGTTTCGAACGATGTCGTTCAGGGGAAGTGAACGTCTCTTGGGAGATGTCGATCGACGTCGCCGATCAGTGTAGACCAGTGGTTCTCAAACTTTTTTTGGCCGCGGAGCACCAAGCAACTGCTGTAAACTCTACGGAGCACCCCCCCCAACCCT
>NW_007488350.1:0-285 GCF_000475195.1 Diaphorina citri
AAAAACATAAAGGAAAGCCATTTCCTCCCAGAAAATAAATCAAAAATAATCATCTTTAAAATGAAAATTGTCTGTTTGGGGTGAGGTCTATGTTTTAACTCGACCGTTTTGCATTTGGTTTAGTTGTCTGTCTGTATGTTCCGCTGTAACTCCCGATTGCCTGGTCTGATTTTGATGAAATTTGGTACACATCTTCATTAAATCAAGGCACGTAGCTGATTGAAATTTGGGGCCCCAAAGTTGAACGGGGCCCCCGTTACGATCTTTCAAAACATTACGTTCCCC
>NW_007488351.1:0-285 GCF_000475195.1 Diaphorina citri
GATAAAGGAGTATAACGGGACGTTTAAATTCTCCTAGGGACTTCATTAACATTTCCCACTTCAGAGACTGATGATGAGTAAGTTCTGAAATACGGTACACAAAGCTTGTGCTTCCTAATGAATGTACAACAAAATTTAGGGTATATATATTTTCTTTTTGAAATAAATAAAAAGTAAAATGTTGAGTGATCACAAAAAGTTCGTGTCTCTCGTCGACCTCGCTAAACCAGGTTGTGTGTGTATACTCCTCTGAACTCATTGCTATCCATCTGTGCTTGGAGCACT
>NW_007488352.1:0-285 GCF_000475195.1 Diaphorina citri
GCTAAGTCTAGGGGTTCGATTCCCGCCCGAGGCGAACATTATCCTAAACAGATACGGTTCGTTCTAGGAACTTCTGAGTTTCTCTCCAATCCTGTTCTTTTCTCATCGATTTAGGGACGACAAGACCTCTGTAGTTACAGTTCCCTTTATCAAACCTCCCTCTAACCTAACTAGGCTCGCACTTCAATACCTACTCACCTCCATCAAGCTGGCACTTCAATACCTACTCACCTCCATCAAGCAAAGCAGGGCAATTTTCTGGCTCAGTTTGTTTTCGTTGGCTTT
>NW_007488353.1:0-285 GCF_000475195.1 Diaphorina citri
CTCATACTAAGATGGGATCAAGATAAGATCTATGGTGCTCAATGAGGTGGATCAACGCCTCTGGAGACACTTTGAAGACCTGATTATAGAAGATAATGATAGAAGAAGAAGATATATAAGATAATGAGACTTTGTATATCGATTTATTGGATAGTTTCAATTTATATGCGGTCATAGAGTCGTCTTAGTTGAGGTCGTTAGCGCATCACGATTGGTATTGATCGGTGTGACTGTTGACCTTTAGCCTCAAGCAAGACCGCTAAAAAGTGTTCAATTGTTTTGGAA
>NW_007488354.1:0-285 GCF_000475195.1 Diaphorina citri
GAGTGGAGGCCGACAAGGAGCTCAAAGTACATGGGGACACCCGGTATGATAAGATATGTAATCGGAGTAACTTCATCAGACATCAACTGGGCAAAGTGGATAGGCTCAAACAGAGACTCCTCTGGTATGGCACGCCTAGAACTACATCGGTAAGTCAACACATCAACTAACCTAAGTTCAAACATCAAATAACCCAATCTTATATTATAAAATCAAGATCCATTCACTCATTCACATTTCATATTCACACACTGATCGCTCTATCTCGAGAACCACAACACCTAG
>NW_007488355.1:0-285 GCF_000475195.1 Diaphorina citri
AGAATGTATTTTTAGGAATTCGATAAGAGGTACCTAAATGCATAGTTTGGTTGTGATGTTGTGAAAGGTGCTAGAGAATTTGCACTGATAGTAATTAAATCTTTACGATGGTTCATTCACCGCTCAATAAATCTCCTTCTTCCAAAGTTCCAATCATATCATTTATTTAAAAATAATAAAGGGGATTTAGCTAAAAAGATCAGCTTAACTCCATACACATAAGCCCTCTCTGAGGCTTATGTGTAGGGGCAACCGCTCCAAAAGATGGGTGAAGCTTATACGAAT
>NW_007488356.1:0-285 GCF_000475195.1 Diaphorina citri
GAACGGCTGGCTTTCTCCTATCCTGTCTTCCTTATCTCTTCGATTTCGGGACGATAAGACCATAGCAGTTACAGTTCCGTCTGTCAAAGCTCTTAAAAAAAAAAGATAAATATTCTTTCTTCTTCTTCATCTCCTCTTCTTTTATCTGTCTGATGTATGTGACTGACCTTGACTTTGCCGTTCTTTTCTCCTCCTCCTCTTTCTCATCCTCCTCCTCCTCCTTCTCCTCCTCTTCCTCATCCTCCTCCTACTCCTCTTTCTCCTCCTCCTTTTCCTTCTTCTTCT
>NW_007488357.1:0-285 GCF_000475195.1 Diaphorina citri
GTATAATGTATTTCAAAGAACCTTTCACTACCACTCTTTTCTCTCTCTTTCCATCTCTCCCTATCGTTGTAATAATACGACATGATATTTACATTCATATCCTTTCTCTCTCACACACACACTCACTCTCTCTCTCTCTCTCTCTCCCTCTCCCTCATTCACTCCCGTATGAGGAAACTGAAATATAATTTTATGATATAAACGTTTCAAAAAGAATATAATAAGTGATATTCATTTCTCACTCTCTTTCTTTCTTTCTCTCTCTCTCTCTCCCTCTCTCTCTCC
>NW_007488358.1:0-285 GCF_000475195.1 Diaphorina citri
TAATCATATTTTCTTTTCAACAGGGTGTTATGGGCATTGAGCTCCGTCACGATTTCAATCAAGGAATTTAGAACCTGCAGCGAACGGCATTTTGTTTACTTTGCGAGCAAATACGTATAATAAACCTACCTAAAGCTATACTAATCCTGACTGTTCATTATACTTATGAGATTATTAAACTTGACCTTGGCTATTTAGCTAAATGACGGGTCTTAGAATGCCTTAGTTCTAATGCTAATGCTCGTAGAAGTTGATAGTTTCGCTTTTGTTGTTGAAGGACTTTTT
>NW_007488359.1:0-285 GCF_000475195.1 Diaphorina citri
CCAGTCATGGAATCAATCATTTGCATGATACAAATTTCTTGACCCCGCCGGGAATCGAACCCGGGTCCCCCGCGTACAAGGTGAGCGCAGTGACCACTACACCATGGGAGCTGACACTAATGAATAGGAATTAATCATTAGATCCTTTTCCTACAACTAAAATGGACCAGACTTTTTCTTATTTATGGCCCTAAAATTTGGCCCTTATTTATTTTTCTTATTTATGGGTTCGGGACGAGAATACCTCAAATGTAAGTTCCTTATATCAAACTTCAAAAAGATTTA
>NW_007488360.1:0-285 GCF_000475195.1 Diaphorina citri
TTTTTCTTTCTTTTCAAGTCAACAATTTCAGTTCAATTGAAGAACACTATAGCAGTATAGTTACCAATATATTGAGCAATATCTTCTTCCACGTCTGGCTTCTTGGCTTTGGATTGGATCCATTTCTTGCCAAGGACTTGTGGTGAGTCAAAAGTTTCAGCAATGTATGCCTTGTTAGGTTTGTTTGGAGTTACATAGGAGTCATCTTCATCTACTGGCACAGTTTCAATTTGTACTATGTCATCATTTTCTGGATTGCTTTCCTGTGGAAAAATAAACAGACAA
>NW_007488361.1:0-285 GCF_000475195.1 Diaphorina citri
CTATTGTAATAATAAAGGAAGGACGGACTAAAAAGGTATAAGGGACGGACTATTGTATTCGCTTCGGTGTCGTCTGTGCCCATTGAAGGACTTATCCAAACCTGGTCGACCTATATATCAAATTAAAGGTCTTTTTACCAGGAACACGGTGGTGCAAATTTTGTCCAGAAAACCATAAGGCCAAAAAACCAAAAAAACTGTTTTTTGGGGGGATTTTTTTACATTTTCTCACACAAATGAGCTCTGATCTCGAAATTTGTCGCGACGACCTATGAACTCAAAGCG
>NW_007488362.1:0-285 GCF_000475195.1 Diaphorina citri
TACCTAGTTTCTTCTTCTATTTCTTTATCTAAGCAAAGCAAAATAACTGGATTCAACCTCTTATTGCTTTTTTTTTTTAATAGAATACATTCAGACAACTTTGAGTAATTTTGGATGCAAAAAATGACATTTAGAGACTGACACAAAGCTTATTAGTAACCTTATAACCTTTTCTGTTTACAGATCCATTTGAAAAGTCATGGTATTGACAGTGGCGTAGCGTGGTCTAAATTCAAGTGTAAGGCGTGTAGGGTACTAATTTCCATCATCCATGCTCTTCATGGA
>NW_007488363.1:0-285 GCF_000475195.1 Diaphorina citri
GCTGGAAGCATGTGCATTAGGGGCAGTAGAAGGAGGTGGAAGAATGGAGAGAGTTTGTTGGGATTCAAAGATGGGCCAATCAGTTGTTAAAAAGAACAGTTACCTACGAGCATATCTATTTTGTAATAAATTATTATAAAACGATTGTTTAGATTCAGAATGAAGTCCCGTTTAGTGCAACAGATATTAGATTTGTACTTGGGAGACCCCAGTTCAATTCCAGGAGCGACATGAGAAGAAAAGGAACTGGAGACAGTTGAGAGCTTTCTTCATCATCTTTCTACC
>NW_007488364.1:0-285 GCF_000475195.1 Diaphorina citri
TTCCTTCCTCCCCTAATTCCTCCGTTGTTTATCACACATCTTTCCTCTAATGTGAGAACTGAGTGTGTGTAGGTATGTTCAGTTTATTTTCACGAGCTTTTGTTTATAATTTTCTAATTTCACTTCGCTTCAGTTGAGATGAAGTTGAAAGGAGAGGAGAGGGGGAGAGAGAAGAAAAGGAGGAGAAATAGAAAGGGGAGGGGAATGGGGCCATGTGAGGAAGCTTTTTCCATTCTGGCTTTTCTTCGATCGTAGAAAATGGGAGTTTAACAGTTTAAATAGGTA
>NW_007488365.1:0-285 GCF_000475195.1 Diaphorina citri
TGTGATTGAAGAAATCAAAGAAACAAGAATGATATCACGAAACCGACGTGTAGTTACAGATTTCTTGAAACTAGAAACTCTTAACAAGGAATATTTTGTTACATCATGTGTAGATGATCATGATGGAGAGTTGTATCTCAAACTGTGGAAAATTTATTCAGACCATAATAAGTATTATTGTAAAAGTATGAGTAAAATCAAGACAATATATCCACAAGAACCGTCATCTGATCTAATTGTGTCAAATAATAATAGTGTTATACTACTTTTTGGACAGTCCATTGT
>NW_007488366.1:0-285 GCF_000475195.1 Diaphorina citri
ATCTTTTTGTTACTTTTTTTAGGAATACATAAATCATTACGAATACTGAATACCATCGGCATAAAAAAAAAGTATCATTGTGGGAGGAAGCACTGTGCAATGTACCTTCCTCTTTTAAAGATATTCTACCGTTGAACCTTTGACACGTTTGGCAACGTAGCCTACTTTTTAGATGAATCCTTGCTGCCATATTCAAATGGATGAACATAGTTGTACCTATTTATTTTTATTATTATTATTTTTCAAAAAGTACATGTAGGTATAAATAAGTTATTTATCTATTTA
>NW_007488367.1:0-285 GCF_000475195.1 Diaphorina citri
AAGAAACAGGGAGGCTAATCTGAGAATTGGGAAGTGAAGTAGCTACGTTATATCAAATTTAATAAATTTCTACGATGAAAAGCCAAAGGATTGTTGGTCTGAACTAGGAAGTAAAATTTTCCTAGCCTACCCAGTACCCAAATTATGCAAGAGGAATAATAGAATTTTCAGGAGTCAAAGAAGGGAAATCTTTAGCGAACAAATTCCAGAACCGAATAGAAATCAACTTACCAAAGAAGTAGTCCTCAGTCATTTTGGATTAGTGTGATAAATTGGGATAAAAAA
>NW_007488368.1:0-285 GCF_000475195.1 Diaphorina citri
TGGAAATGTGACATCTGTTCTAAGAAGTAAGTCAGAGAGAGAGTTCCCAATGGATCACTGAAGTTAAACGACTTTGCGTTTAACATTATTCTTACCGTTTTTATTATTATTGGATACTAGGTACCTTTAGAATAATGTTAATACATAGGATGTCTAATATAAACCTAACAAATAATCGACTTTGCGTTTGTTTGGTATCCGGACCTGTGATTTTTTACTTTCCTTATCCTATAGGAAGGAAAGTAATGTAATCGGGTCAAATTTTCGATGGTCAGTTTTTAGTGC
>NW_007488369.1:0-285 GCF_000475195.1 Diaphorina citri
ACAGTTGATCACGATCTGTCGAAGCGCGTGAGTCCATGAGATCTGGAAGTGAAAGCAGGGAGTTGGACGTCAATTGAGCCAAGAAAAGCTACTGTACCCTCGAGATTATTATACAACAATTTGACCAAACTTTATTTACATAAATTGACAACAAAACAAAAAGAAAGGATGAAAATAAAGTTTGATCAAGGGTGGGGCAATGCCTATGACATTTTCTACCAGGTCTTATCTCTACGGATCTCTAGGTACCGAGAACTTAAAACAGAGAGGGATATGGAGGAAAAG
>NW_007488370.1:0-285 GCF_000475195.1 Diaphorina citri
TCTCGCAAATTTTAATGTATTATTCAAAACAGAGAGCTCGATCCATAATGTCATTTACCTCTACTGAAATATCTCTTGTCAAGCTCCCCTTTGTATTATGTAATCCAGAACTTTACAACGAGTGTCTACAAAATTGTTCACAAAAACTTTTTTTTTACGCTCGTTCCATGTTATTTCAAAACCTAAAATGTCAGACATAAAGTTTGTCTACGGAAGGTATGTTTGGCGGAGTTCGGGCTTTTCAAAATGAAGTTAATTTACATTTGTGTTGTGTTCAAATAATGG
>NW_007488371.1:0-285 GCF_000475195.1 Diaphorina citri
AATGATGCTATCTGTGCTTTGTATCTTTTATTGGTGATCATGGATATGTTCACAATTGCTTACGTAATGTACAGATAAAATCTGTCCATTCTGTCATCGGTTGTACAATGCAACGTGCGTATCTATCATAAGATTTATGACGATTAGTAAATCAGTTGTAGTAGGTGATGCAGGAAAACGTACCTACTAAAAACAAGTATTGATATATGGATCGGATACGTAGATACACGGTTGCGTCATCTTATATCTTGGCAGGTAACAAGAAAATACATATGGGTAGTGGTA
>NW_007488372.1:0-285 GCF_000475195.1 Diaphorina citri
TTTTTTTTTAGGCTACATGTTTATTATTACAAAGGCTTAATAAATATGATGTTATAAAGCTCAAATTTGGAATTTTAAAAGCTATTAACTAAGCGGTGCATCACTGTAGACGTAAGAAGCTTAGAGAACCGTATTGCCGGTATTTATTTGCATGGCCTGCATGGGGCAATATTGTTGAATGTGCCAGTTGCTGGGCAACATATTCCCAACATTATGTAATTACGTATTTTGTTCCAGTCGTTGTTAGAGTATTTTGATCATTAAGAGCATTTATATTGATAATAA
>NW_007488373.1:0-285 GCF_000475195.1 Diaphorina citri
ACCCACCCCCTAACACCTTTTTGCGAGGTGAAGTTCGCAGGGGGTGCCCGGGTCAAACTCGCACAGGCGCACGAAATGATGAGATGGGGAAGAAAAATTCCCTTTTTTCCCTCGTCCGATTAAAAAATCCCTCGATTTTGTACCTTTCCCCCGTATTTTCTCTGTTTTTCCCACAACCAAGTTCTTTTCCGTAATAATTTGTCTTTAACCAAGTCTTGACCTTCCCACTTCCAGAATCCAGTCGGTATTTTTTCCCTTTTCTTCAAAATTTTCTCCCATGTATTT
>NW_007488374.1:0-285 GCF_000475195.1 Diaphorina citri
CTTAACAGGCTGTTAGGCTAAAATAAAATTGAAATTTTGTACTAGGCATGATCCTAGTCTTATTCAAGGCACTATTACTTACATACCTACTCTATTATTACTTACTTATATATTATCTGCATTTATATCATGACACCATTGAACTTAGATCAGTAGGAAGACTGAAACGGCACAAATAGACAACTCCTACATCCTACGAACCTACGATGCACCTATAAAAAGCAATAGACTCTGGAATGACAGGTATACCTTATCCTATAATCACTCGAATGAAAGGTGCAATCA
>NW_007488375.1:0-285 GCF_000475195.1 Diaphorina citri
TCATTCCATTTTTTTATCATGCACTTATTCAAGTAGTTACTTCTTCGTACATGTACATTTTTTTTAAGGGGTTTGACACAGGGAACTGTAACTGCTATGGTCTTATCGTCCCGAAATCGAAGAGAGAAGGAAGACAGGTTAGCAGAAAGCCAGCCGTTCCGAGAACGAACATTATCCCATCAGGATAAAATCCGCCCTGGGCGGGATTCGAACCCGCGGCCTAGCGCTTACAAGGCAGACGCACTACCAACTAAGCTAAGTAGGCTGGCACATTTATTTCGATCG
>NW_007488376.1:0-285 GCF_000475195.1 Diaphorina citri
GTTGTTACAGTTGCCTCTATCAAAATTTGTAAAAAAAATAAATAAATAAAATAAAATAAAATAAAATAAAAAAAATAAGAGTTTTTGAGGTATGTACTTACATTTTTGACGACTTCGTGGTTTTCCGAGCCCACACCTCTCTCTACCAGGATAGGATCTAGCACTGTGTTGAACTCTGCCATGTCTATTCTACTGGTAATCTCATCCATTTCTTCATCAGTTAGAGTACGCGCTGAGTGTTGACTCTGTAACAATACAGTAGAAACAAGAACCTCTCTGTAACAA
>NW_007488377.1:0-285 GCF_000475195.1 Diaphorina citri
AGTAGTAGCCTACTGCTGGAGTAAAGGGACTTATCAGTCCTATGCGAGCAGTATAAATAAGCACTATTATTATTATTAGGTATTATTATATTATTAAAGGGGATCTTCCATCCCTACCATCACCTTCCTGCAAATTTTCAGCAGATTTGACCATAAACCACAACCACCTAATTTCCGAATTTAAATACCGATTATCAACTTCCGTTCGTCACTTGAACGGTCAGTTGGGAATCGAGCTCCAGTCACGGTATACACGCCCCTTGAGCCGTGTGCAAACACCAAACT
>NW_007488378.1:0-285 GCF_000475195.1 Diaphorina citri
ATTTTGTTATAGATTAAATAACAGCTTTCCATTTTCCATACAGAGTTTCCTCCCTACACATTTTCCTACAGAGAAGTATAGGTACACATTTTAGTTTTTAGTTCATCGCTGCTGTTTCCGTGCTTCAGAACTTGAAAACAGTCAGTTTTTTGTTTTATTATATTTCAATTGTTTTTTATTTTATTTCGGTAGAACGCGATTATTTTGTAAATTTAATTCAGTGCTTTTTAATTTTTCTCGTGGTTTTTTATCTAGGTAATTTTTAAACCACTTTATTAGTCCGAG
>NW_007488379.1:0-285 GCF_000475195.1 Diaphorina citri
CGGGTGACTGGGTTCCGGTACTCTAATATTGAACTCTATATCGGGAAGCTCGACACTATAATATAGCATTAAAACAGCCTAAATCAGGGGAAGTAACCCAATAATAGAGTTCTTCCACCCTAAACTTGTGGTACCGTGTCACCATTTTTTTCTCAGTGTAAGACCTTTACCTACAGTTACCTCTGTCAAACCTCTTTCTTTTTAAGCTAAGCTATAGAAAATATGGAATGATTCCATTTACAAGAAGGTAGTTAAACCTTTTCCTGTCATATTTGCTGGTCTCTA
>NW_007488380.1:0-285 GCF_000475195.1 Diaphorina citri
AGGAGTCATTACAAAAGTAGGCTACGTTGCCAAACATGTCAAAGGTGCAACGGTAGAAAATCTTTAAAAGAGGAAGGTGCATTGCACAGTGCTTCCTCCCGCTATAGATAACCATCTTTACCTGTTCCAGAACTCAACCTCTTGAACTTGACCCTTAACAAAAAAAAAAGGTTACAGATCGAAGCTACCTCTGCTTTTTAAAAGAGAGAGTTAATAAAAATAGACCTTTATATTAATTGCAACAATGTAAGGAATTCTCGCATTCTGATTAGTTCCTTCATTGTG
>NW_007488382.1:0-285 GCF_000475195.1 Diaphorina citri
GGGATAAAGACGAAGCCAGAACAAGATAGGTCAAAAAACACAAGTGGATTCTGAAATGTCAAAAGATCTCCGGACCTAAATCCAAAGTTCAGAAAAAAAGTAAGAAGTAACTAATAATTTGCAATATTGTACTATCCGTAGTACTTGGATATACATATTTAAGTGCAATTGGTGACGGTAGTGCTCAAACTCATACTACCCAAAAGCCAACTGTGATTCCAAAAACCAAACTGGTAGGTACGTGGTACACATAGTTTCCCACTACTAGTCAGAGAATATGAGGAA
>NW_007488383.1:0-285 GCF_000475195.1 Diaphorina citri
AAAAAAAAAAAAAAAAAAAAAAAAAAAACGGACATGAGGTTGTTGTTGTAGCGATAGCCGAAAGGTGACGACAAAATAGAGAAAATATCTCTTTTATCAGCCATACACCAGGCACCAGGGTGATGGTCTCTAGCCATGTTTAAGTGGCTCGTCCTGAACCGCAGTCAACCATCGTAAGGACTTGTGCTTGTTCTTTTCAAGCAGGTCGTTGATCGTTGGTCATTAGCGTCAGTTACGTTCAATGCATCAGATAACTTCCTTACCTTGCCGGGAATATCTACATCC
>NW_007488384.1:0-285 GCF_000475195.1 Diaphorina citri
GTGACTAATATTTTATTTCAAGTATTTCAACCATTGTTATTGAAGAAGTCCTGAAATTTCAACAGTAGTATGTACTAAAATTTCATTTTATTTTTCTTCACAGGACATCCCGAATCTTTGACGAAGTACGAGTCGATACGCCAGAGAGAAAATCTACCGGTAATGCTCTCCATAGATCTCATGTATCGTGTCTACAGAAGCTCTTTAACTCCGGTGAAAATCTTGGGGAACCTAGGCTTCCAATTGGTGAATGCTGTAAGGCCCATTAAGGTTTGTATGTGTTAT
>NW_007488385.1:0-285 GCF_000475195.1 Diaphorina citri
TCCTATATGAGTACCTATTGAATGGAATATAAGTCAATGTTGTTCCTCCCTTTTTCTCTTCCCCTTTTATCTCCCTCCCCTGTCTCCCTTCCTCCTCCCCTCTCTTTCACCTCTTTATCTTCCTATCCCTCCTCCTTTAGATTCTTCTCTTTCCTCCCTCCATTAGAATCTTCTTTTTATGGTCCTCCCATTTCTCTTATTCGAACCTTTTTTGGAGGCCCTTTTTTTCCCGAGGATTAAAAGCTTCACCTTCTTTTTAGAAAACGTTTATTTTGGGGTTAGGTT
>NW_007488386.1:0-285 GCF_000475195.1 Diaphorina citri
AAAAGAGGGGCTTTTCAAACTTCAAGAGGTTGGTAAATACCACTGGAAAAGGTTATTTTCATAAGCTGTGGGGAAAAAATCTGCCAGCGGCAAATGGAGCTTTTTTTCATCCTCTGCAAAGGTGGGTAGGTATTTAGAGTAGGTATGTCAATGTGTATGCTTTAGAATGAATGTTTTTCTAAGAATGGAATAATAGGATCATGTTTATTATTATTATTATGAGGATGAGAAAGAAAGGAAGAGGAAGAGGGGAGATACGCGTGATCTTTTCCAACAATTATTTTT
>NW_007488387.1:0-285 GCF_000475195.1 Diaphorina citri
CACGTACCAGCCGGGGAAATATCGCGTCTATGTGTACTTTAATGGAAACACAGTGAAAGGTAATTGTAATGTAGTTATGGATTTATAGTTATCGATATGTAGTTATCGATATAGGCGAGAAATCGCTTCCCCATACTATTGAATCGCTAGGCGGAGCGCTATACAAAGTATCGCTACATACGTACCAGCCGGGGAAATATCGCGTCTATGTGTACTTTAATGAAAACACAGTGAAAGGTAATTGTAATGTAGTTATCGATTTATAGTTATCGATATTGGCGAGAA
>NW_007488388.1:0-285 GCF_000475195.1 Diaphorina citri
TCCTGGGAAGATATACTTTGGACAAAACAACAGGAAAAAATCTACAATTTGACAAAGGATCTGTCATTCCAAAATCTTCCAGTAGGTATATATGTACAAAGAAGCAAAGCACCAAGAGTAGTGAAGAGCATAATGTCCTTGCCCCTCCCTCGCCCCCAGGGCAACACGGGGTAAAAAGGAACGGACGGGGGTAATGGGCCATGAAAATATTTTTACCTTGAGCAGCGCAGACGCCTAGCGTTGAGGAATTACTAATTAGTTTTGTCATTAACACAAAGAATTCCT
>NW_007488389.1:0-285 GCF_000475195.1 Diaphorina citri
GGGTCTTTTCTAACAATCATCATCATCTCCTAAAGGCATTGCCTTGTCGAGACAGCCATTGTTCTCTGTCCATTGCCATCAACTTAATCTGGGAGTATGTTTTAAGCATTCATCAGGTCTTTCACATCCTGGAAAACTGGAAATATGAAAGAAAAATATTTCTAACAATATATTTCTACTTTATATGCGGAATCCGGTGCACTCAAATTTCACTATTTCAGAGTAAGAAAAGTGCACACTTCTAGTGTCCCTCATATTTTCCAGGATTATGATATTCCTTTTGTT
>NW_007488390.1:0-285 GCF_000475195.1 Diaphorina citri
ACAGTGAATCAAAGATTAACAAGAGAATTATCTTCTTTTCCAAAATGTTTCAGAGCGGTTCATTTTAATGCTCAGAGTGTTCGGCCACACTTACATGAAATAAGATCTATTGTTGATGGTGTAGATCTCCATGCTATTTTCATCTCGGAGTCATGGTTAAAACCATCTCTTTCTAGTAGTGTGGTCGATATCCCTGGGTATTTGCTCTTGAGACATGACCGTGTTGCTCGGAGAGGAGGAGGCGTCGCTATTTACTTAAGGGATGATCTTTCTCATAAGATTGTC
>NW_007488391.1:0-285 GCF_000475195.1 Diaphorina citri
TAGTAGTAGCCAACTGCCGGGGTGATTTTTTGGTCCTGTGTTTCAGTTTACAGTTATATTGGTTAGGTATTGATTGGAAAAGAATTTTTTAATTAATCTTTTTCTTTTACAGAGGAACCAATTTTTAAAATTACCATTTTGACTGTGAACCAACCACTTACCCTATCTCCTTTGAATATGGACCAATCTTTGATAGGTTCTATCGGTATCTTCTTTTTGTTTTTCTCCCATGGTCTGTTCCTGGCCAGGAAAGGAACCTCCCAAGGTCGATCGGTAGAGAAGTCA
>NW_007488392.1:0-285 GCF_000475195.1 Diaphorina citri
CCTTGGGGGCAAATTGCCCCTACACCTAAGCCTCGGAGTGAGCTTTTTGTGTATGGAGTTAAGCTGGTTACACACCGAGGATCACGGTAGTAAATCTCACATAAGTAAACTCGGAAAAGCTAGAAATGTGACAGAGAGGGACTGAAAAAAAAAGAGAAGAAAATCCTCTTTCCTCTCCTGTGTTGGGTGAACCAATCAAATCCAGATGAAAAAGAAAATATCCTACAGGTAAAGGGACTTTCCAGTCCTATCCTGGCAGCATACACAAACGAATTCCAAGAGAAT
>NW_007488393.1:0-285 GCF_000475195.1 Diaphorina citri
GAAGTACTCTTAGGAGGCACCGAGGGAAAATTAAATGTCAATGGGAGGCACGAATGTTTGTTTTTTTCTTTTTTTTTTCCTAATGAAAGTGTTATTGTTTTCATTGCTTTGGTAGTAAAAGGGATGATTTTTTAATGGATATATATTTTTTTTCAAAACAGCTGGCACTCCTTACCTTTGTTCTATTGAAGAGAAGATAAAATATCATTTTTTTCTCTCTAAATGCGATAGTTTTCCTCCTAAAATTAGGTAGGTATGTGAATTCCCACTACCTACTTGAATACT
>NW_007488394.1:0-285 GCF_000475195.1 Diaphorina citri
AAAAAAAAAAAAAATGATAATAATAGGTACCTACCTAAATAAAATCAATAGTCTGTTCCCTGTTGGTCATTATTATGAAACGAAAATTGCACCGTCATGGGGTTTTTCTCAGCATAAAAGTACCCCTAGGTAGGTATCCCTCTTAGGTGGATAGTCCTATTAGGAGGGTATGAAATACCGACAAGGAATCCTTCCAATTACCAAGTTTTATGTTCCAACTGGTATGGCAATTTCTACCCGGAAATTAAGTTCAACTACTCTCTCTTTCTCTATCTCTCTTTCTCT
>NW_007488395.1:0-285 GCF_000475195.1 Diaphorina citri
AAAGTAAAAACGCTGTACCCATACGTAACTCATAAATGTCACAACTTGACAACATACTGATGCTGACATCTTATTTTATTATCTATTTTGTTAATTTATTTTCTTTCCTCCTTTTTCTCTGAAAATTTTACTTATTTTACACGTTATCAACAACATTGCAACTTTGTTCAAATGCTACACTTGACCTAAGTCAAGTCATGAATTTTTTGACCTCTATAAATGAGACCTGACTTTCTTTTCGGACTCTGTTCTTTATTCGAAGACGAAAGGTGACTGTGAAATCGG
>NW_007488396.1:0-285 GCF_000475195.1 Diaphorina citri
CTCTTTTGATGATTTCCGCAATAGCTCTCTTTAGTCCTCTAAGATCCGAAACTAGGGAAAATAACCCCTAAATGCATTAAAATAAGCCCCTAAATGCAGTCCGCTCTGGACCGAAGAAAATCTGAAATCTCGGGTGG
This sequence comes from Diaphorina citri, assembly GCF_000475195.1. Taxonomy (NCBI): domain Eukaryota; kingdom Metazoa; phylum Arthropoda; class Insecta; order Hemiptera; family Psyllidae; genus Diaphorina; species Diaphorina citri. The sequence continues at coordinate 138 of NW_007488396.1, forward strand.
GTATGCTTTTCATCAAAGGTTATCCACTATAGTTTTATTTTGAGTTTTTTCCAGATACCTATAAGTGACTAACTAATTTACTTTCTTCTGTTTTCAGGTAAGTCCACGTATTACACAATGTGTCATGGAGACGCTCCATGTCATGGAG
>NW_007488397.1:0-285 GCF_000475195.1 Diaphorina citri
TTTTTTGAAAATTCCAACAGAGGAGCAATTTGAGTGGGTCATACATTGGTGGACACCCTGTATAGGTAGGTAGATAAAAAAAATCTCATATTCAACATCTTTTTCCTAGCATCATTCAGTTGTTGTTTTTTCCCCAATGAATAGAAGTCATTATTCAGTAAGATTGATATTTTCTGAAATAGTGTCTGTAGTAAATGTATGTATTTATTTTGTGTGTGTTGCAGGCAATACCCTATTCCAGAGATTATAAGAGAAAATACGAGTATTTGAAATCTCAGCTTAGAA
>NW_007488398.1:0-285 GCF_000475195.1 Diaphorina citri
CCGGCCACGGGGAAACTCAATGTTACCTTGCCCGCGAAACCTCAACTATCCCCGGCTAGCTCGGTAATAATACGCTTTCCAATTATTGCAAAGCGTATTTATTTAGGCAGGAGGTCGCATAGGGAGTTTAAACTCCGCTTAAGTTTTATTCTCGGTTTAAGCAAGCTGATTGGTTATATTTTGAGATTCAGCATGATTCCAACAAAGAGATTGCCAGCCTAGTTAGCTTAGTTGGTAGTGCGTCTGCCTTGTAAGCGCTAGGCCGCGGGTTCGATTCCCGCCCGG
>NW_007488399.1:0-285 GCF_000475195.1 Diaphorina citri
TGGTGCAATATTAAACTGTTGAGATAATGGGACTACATGTCCTAATTCGACAGTCTAAATAAAGCACTAATATCTAATTTTCTTTTCTGGAACGGTACCGATTCCGATGGCGCGCCATCTTGGATTTCCTATGGTTTAGTACAGGCGCTATCACGCCAGAAGAGGGGAAATGAGCTTTAGAAGAGGGGAATTTCCAAAAGAAAAGTACAATAGATCAGTTGCACTTACTTGTGTGATGTTTCAAAGTCATAGAGCAGGAAAAATGAGGACCAACGGAATTTTTCT
>NW_007488400.1:0-285 GCF_000475195.1 Diaphorina citri
AAAACTCCTTCTTGCGTTTAACCTAACCCTATAATAACACTGGTCACTGCTCGTTTGTGCCAGTTCCTTTGGTAGCAACACGGACGTGACTTCTGCACAAGTACCCTCCTTTTACCTGCTACCTAATCTTTGATAACTATGAGAGTAAATTTCAATCAATTCACCAATGCTTCGTTGATGGGGTGTAGAAAAAAGGAAGACACAGAATATTTTACCTGTATATGGACCACTGACTTGTCCTTCTCAGCAAAGTGATCACTGAACATTGCACTAAAGTACTGACTA
>NW_007488401.1:0-285 GCF_000475195.1 Diaphorina citri
TCTTTCATGTGGCCATGTGAGAAATAGAAGTATGTAGAAAGATTGATAGAATAATAGAAAGTAAAAATAGTCTCGAACCACCCGTATGACAGTGTTAAAGCGCCTAAAGGGGGGAAAAAATAAGATATACGTATATCAACATTTTCTACCTAGAACTTAATTTCTGTCTCTTCTAGGCTAGAAGAGACAGAAATTAAGGATCAAGAGATTAAGAACATGTTACTTATACTCATCTGGAATACACAACGAAAAAACTTTCGAAAAAGGTCAGTTTCTAGCTATGGG
>NW_007488402.1:0-285 GCF_000475195.1 Diaphorina citri
TTTCGTGTGTGTATCTGATCTGTAGATTTTGTGATTTGGTTTGACTGAATATTCTCTTCTTGTGCATATGTTTTATCACCAGTTTCCTTTTTCTTTCAAAATTTTGATGATTTTGTAGTTTTTGCACTTTTGTTTGCCAAAGACATTGGAATGTTTCTTGCTCTTAGTTTTTAATATAATCTACATTTTTAGGTAGGTACTTTTCAAACTTGAAATTCTGACATGTGACATGTTGTTCCTTTCATTAGAATGTTGTCTCATCTCTTAACATTAACAGAGCGGGGT
>NW_007488403.1:0-285 GCF_000475195.1 Diaphorina citri
TCATAGATAATGAGAAAAACCCTAAAAAAAGAAAATTCCTTGAAGCTTTTCATATCAATAAAAATTCAAACACAGTAATTTATAGAATAACTTTTTTTTTTTCTCGAATTCTTACCAAATTTTTCAGTCCTGAATACAAAACAATAAGAGACCAAGTTTTTTCCCCACATTTTATTAAAAAAATCCCACCTGTATCAAGTTAAGAGTAACATTCATGTCAAGGTTTCGATCTCCTTTGCCCAAATCCTTAGCCATGTTCTGAATATCATCATAGGTGATTTGTTT
>NW_007488404.1:0-285 GCF_000475195.1 Diaphorina citri
TATTTCATTCGTTTCTTTTACTGGAACGCTGCCAAACAGGTCTTCTACGTCAAAGCTTGCCATGATGTCAGATTCTGTAATTTTTGTCTTCTTTATGCATTCTGCAAAATGGTAAGAGTTTTTCAGATTTGCTTCCGTTTTGTACGATATGTTGTTTAGGTATTGTTTGCATAAAAATTTGGCTAGGTTCTCTGTTGGCGAATCTTTGCAGTTTACTATGATGCGGAGGGGGTTGTTTTGTTTATGGACTTTGGGTTTTGCATAAATAGAGGGCGCGCAGGTGTG
>NW_007488405.1:0-285 GCF_000475195.1 Diaphorina citri
CTCAACCTCCCACCACTACGTTAACTAAAGAAACCCCGTATCGTACATTATGCCCCTTGGTAATGGTTTAACAATAGATAACCAGTGGCGGATTATAAAGCGCGAAATGTACAGGCTAGTGTTGACATCAGGGCACGGTTAGCGAAAACGTTCAAGGCCTATGCGACTTTTACTAGCGTGGCCGCGGAGTAGTAGCGCGATGCCACCTGAAAATAAAGACCAGAGCGAGAGAGACCTCTCCCTCTGGAGTCACGGGACTAAGGCCAGCCACTCTCTATCAGGTAG
>NW_007488406.1:0-285 GCF_000475195.1 Diaphorina citri
CCAGCCGTTCCGAGAACGAACATTATCCCATCAGGATAAAATCCGCCCCGTGCGGGAATCGAACCCGCGGCCTAGCGCAAAATACAGAATGAAAGGGGAGACATTTCCATTTACTATCAGTGGATGTGTAAAAACTACCAAATGTTTTAATACGGAATGAAAGGGGAGAAATTTTTACTATCTATTGGTGGATGTGCCAAAACTATAAAACGTTTCAATACGGAATGAAACGGAAGAAATTTTTACTATCTATTAGTGGATGTGCCAAAACTACCAAACGTTTCA
>NW_007488407.1:0-285 GCF_000475195.1 Diaphorina citri
AAGATGAAGATGATAGTGATAACGATACAGAAGATGAACTTGATGAAGATGATGATAACGATGATGAAATGACAGAGGAAATAGGAGAGAAGAGACACCAACGAGTACATGCATTCTGGAAACCGTCTGTTCGATCTGACTTTAATTTGGAGGTAGGCATAGAGAGAAACAATTAATAAAACTTATTGACGGAATGCAAAAAGTTTAGGTTCCCAAAACGCCCAAACGACATATGGTTACAGTTAAAATGAGGTAGACATAGATAATAACATAACAGATTCTCAA
>NW_007488408.1:0-285 GCF_000475195.1 Diaphorina citri
TGAACGCCACGCCCACTTTCAGTTCTGGCCTGCTTGTATTCAGATCTTCTTCCTTGAAATTTATTTTCACTTTCCACATTTTGTTTCATTTTCTTTGCTTCATTCTTCTCTTTCTGATGGTGTACTTCGTTCTCTTCTATATCTCTTCTTTTATTCTGTCTGCTTACATCATTCATCTCCTTACTGTATCTCTTATTCTTCTCCTTGCGTAGAGCAGCATTAGACATGTAGGGTAGCGCGGGGGGAACATATTTCTCAATCAGATCCTCAGTTTGAGTACGATTA
>NW_007488409.1:0-285 GCF_000475195.1 Diaphorina citri
TGAAGATGTAAAACTATAGGTACTAATTGGAATTGAGTACCTTTACCTAGTGGATTTTCAAAATGAAAAGGTGTGAAATTGGAAAGGTGTAAAATTGGTTGTGTTGACAAATGAACAAAAACAAATTTCAAGTGAGGTACAAATAGAACTCAACCTCAAAGGTAACCTCAATAGGAGACACTAGTGTCTTTTGTTACCTCAATAAGGTGGAAAAAAGTCCTAAAGGTAACCCCAAATTGGAGAAACAAGTGTCTTTTGTTACCTAAATAAGGTGAAGAACAATAT
>NW_007488410.1:0-285 GCF_000475195.1 Diaphorina citri
CATGGTTTTTTCCTTCTAATTTCAATGATGATTACTAATATTTAGGCTTTTGCAATATTTTAATTATTACATAAATTTGTATCCGCTAATTTAACCCATTACATGAACTTGTATACCTATTGCCTTCGTTAATTTGTATGATCACTAATATGTAGCTTCGGTCTGTAATAAATTTACCCCTCACGGCAAAAGGTAGCATGTTGTCTATTTATCTACAAACATTCTTATTTCATTCAAGAGCATGTAAATAGATAAACTGAATTCTACCAAATAATAATATGGTTT
>NW_007488411.1:0-285 GCF_000475195.1 Diaphorina citri
CAAAAGAAAACCCTTATTTAGACTAACCTGAACAGGGTGGATTTTATTGAGACATCTTTGGAAGTACCTACCTACCTATTGGAAGTTAGTCGACAGAATGACTTGCAAACCAATTGCTTTCAAAAAACCTACTTACCAAAAACTCCTTTCCACTGCTTGTTTCTCCCTCAAAGGTCAATGGGAAAAGGTTGCTGCCTTGCAAGAAAGATTTACAAGGCAAATTGGGTTTTCTCCAGTTTTATCAGCCTTGTTCAACTTTTTTTTTATTTTTATTTTTTTCACTTG
>NW_007488412.1:0-285 GCF_000475195.1 Diaphorina citri
TACAACTACTACTATATCCACATCTATTCAACATAATCTCTTGCTAGACAGAATTTTATAGATATGTGTGTCTTCTACTAAACTCACCATGGCATTCCTGAATTTTTCGCTTTTATCAGTTCCTTTTCTGTCGTTGCCTTGTTTAGATTTTTAGTGTAAAATACTTTCTCATGATTCCGAAAATGTTCAAATATTACCCTATACATATTTTGGTTTATGGTCATATCTCCATCGCACACCATAATATAAAAGTACTCGTACATGGGTTATGAATTGACCTACATA
>NW_007488413.1:0-285 GCF_000475195.1 Diaphorina citri
AAACAAACAAATTAAAAAAAAAAAAAAAAAAAATGCAAGAGGTTTTGCCCCCTTTTCGTTCTCGGAACGGCCGCCTTTCTCCTATCCTGTTTTTCTTCTGTCTTTGATTTAGGGAGGATAAGACCTTAGCAGTTACTGTTCCCTCTGTCAAAGCTGAGCATTTTAAGGGATAATAGTTTTTACTTATCTAATAAAAATACATTATTTAAAGTCAATATTTAAGGTTATTTGAAATTTCGAGTGTACGGCCGCCATACACGCCCTACATGGACGCTACGCTACTGC
>NW_007488414.1:0-285 GCF_000475195.1 Diaphorina citri
TTTTTAGAATTTGACTGTTTCTTTGAAGTTGTATTTCTTGTGAAATTTTGGTTTTTTCCTGTTTTTTGTCTGTATTAGACTATGGAGAATTAATTTTGATTTTTTGACTGCTTTTTGTGATTTCAAAATATCCTTCTAGAATGTCGATGGCTTCTTTTAGAGTTTGATTGTGTTCGTCAGAATTTGGGTTTCATTATAAATTTTGGGTTTCTTCTCTATTTTGTCTGTATCTTTTGTATTTGAGTTGCTTCTAGAATTTAAAGTAAAAGTAGGTAATAATTTTGA
>NW_007488415.1:0-285 GCF_000475195.1 Diaphorina citri
TAGCGTCACCTGTGTTAAGCTACGCCGAGCAAGGCCAATAAATGGATGGGTGACTTAAACATTATATTGGGAATAAAGAAAGAACGGGCTCTAGTCTTGTTTTTAAATAATAACATGAAAGTAATAGCGAAAAATCAAATCAAGAAAAATAATAAACTGAATATTAAACACTGGGTACTGATTTTCTTTTATCACGATCGAATAAACTACGGGCTAAAAAATTCCCGGAGGGACGGGCCCAGCTTGTTTCAACTTCCATCTTCTATGGCTTTTCTTCTCATCCCC
>NW_007488416.1:0-285 GCF_000475195.1 Diaphorina citri
GCCTACTACAATGCTGTTGTGGAGGCAATGGAGGTGACGCAGGGGGATGGTAATGTGGCGGAGAGTAGGAGTAGTGGCGGCGTGCAGTGTGGAGATAGTGGTGTGGTGGAGCGTGGGGAGAAACCTCAGGGTGAGGCTGAGACTGTCGTGAAGAGAAGGGGCCGTCCACCGTCCAAAACCCGATTGAGGAGCCCGCCATTCATATTAACGCCGTTGATACCATTGATTGTCCTCGCTAAGGGCAGAAGTACTTGACAAAAAGGGCAGAAGAGTGCCTTCATAAGT
>NW_007488417.1:0-285 GCF_000475195.1 Diaphorina citri
TTATCCAGTTTGAGAAAATCGCAAGACTACCAACTTCAAAATCCTGGATACACAACGAAAAATCAAATACCCTAAAGATCCAGTCAGGCTTTATCCAAAAAGTAGCTGAAATCAAGAATAGCTTTAAGTAATATGAAATATCCCAAGCAAAATTGAACATCTAAACCCCGTCATCAACCCGATTGAAAGCTTTGAAATAGATCACTCACTCCCTGACCATCGAAGACAACTTCAGGAAACAAGATGGTGCTCCATCAGTAGCAATACAGAGTCTTTTTGACACAG
>NW_007488418.1:0-285 GCF_000475195.1 Diaphorina citri
AGAGAGAGAGAGAGAGAGAGAGAGAGAGAGAGAGAAAGAGAACTGTTGTGTAACGTCAGGAGGAAAGGTATTTTTTTCCCTGTTTTTTTTTTTTTTACCCTCTTTTTTTTAAATTTATGACTTAGCTTAAGCTTAACTAGCAGACAGAAGCATGTCACGGTTTGAATCAAAAAGGTGCCCAAAAAACGAAAAATTTGAAAACGAGTTTTGAGTAAAACACCTGCTATAGAGTTTTGATTTCCATTGAGGATTTCACAAAAACTATTTGTGAAGAATTGAGATATC
>NW_007488419.1:0-285 GCF_000475195.1 Diaphorina citri
TAATAAAGGATAATAACGCTGACAACAATGTTATAGAACGTGGTGGCAACATGGTGTGTGTAATTTGTGACACACATCAAGGATAGCATACTGCAGAGGTTCCCAATCTGTAGTACGCGTACCACTAGTGGTACGCGGAAGCATTTCTGGTGGTACGCGAAGAGATTTGAAAACTCCCATTCTTATGATTTATCTCGTAAACACGAAAAACAAGTCTGGCAACCCTAGTTTGGAGAAAGGAAATATACAATCAGTGCAGCAAAAATTGTGACATCGTACTACAAT
>NW_007488420.1:0-285 GCF_000475195.1 Diaphorina citri
TACTATTGAAATGTCTGAAGTAATAAATGTCATCTGTTCTATCACAGTCTCACACAAAAGCATGACACTTGCCAAAATAGCCTTGTTTCACACAGGGCATACATACAGTGTGTTTATAAAGTCATCCCCCCCCCATCTTGGTCAGCTAGAGGTAAAAATAGGCCCCAAACGCCCCGGTGCAAAATTTCTTCTAAATTTAAGTACCCGTTTTAAAAACTAAGAAAGGGGGGGGGGACCTTATGTCTTATGAACACATTGTATGCATTTAGTTGACCGTGATGAATC
>NW_007488421.1:0-285 GCF_000475195.1 Diaphorina citri
GGTACCTATAACTTACCTATCTACAACCTGATGTTGTAGATACCCATGGTACCTACTGAACTTTGTGATTACGACCAGCTAGTCCTTTAAGTCGAACCAAAGTGTATATCGATTAACAAGTAGGTAACAATGGGGAAATAGTATTTCGATTGTAAAGTGGGTACTATTAATTTTTTGGCCTCAGAAAAAGAAGCTGGGAGTAATACTTATAGATAGTTAGCTTGGTTGGTAGCGCGTCTGCCTTGTAAGCGCTAGGCCGCGGGATCGATTCCCGCCCGGGGCGGA
>NW_007488422.1:0-285 GCF_000475195.1 Diaphorina citri
AATTTAAATAGGTACCTAGCTACCTAGTTAAAAATGTACCTATAGGGAAGATTTAAGTAGGTACCTATCTATTTAGGATTTAGGAACTTCAACATTTTGTGTAGAAAATTTCATTCGCTCATTAGTTGGAAAAGATCGATGTTTCTGAATAAATGAAGAGGTGTAAAGGCAGTTGTCATTTGACATCCGACAGGTTACCAGGTCATGTAGAAATACCACGTGTTCAAAGTTCAAAACCCTCTGACAGTATTCATGAATAATGAATAGGGAAAGTTTAGGAGAAGC
>NW_007488423.1:0-285 GCF_000475195.1 Diaphorina citri
GAAAAAAATTCATGATTTGGCCCTAAACTCCCAGTAGAAAACAGGGTCTCCACTCCAAATTTTTAAAAATCACTAGATCAAGGAAAAGAAATCACTATAGATTTTAATTCTCCCGAATGGTAGTTTATTCGTGGTTTTTGAGGGTAGAAGTCTCATATAATATTTTTTATAGTGAAAAAATCCTCTATAGACATTGGAAAAACTGGTTAACTTTTTTACTTTCCTTATCCTATAGGAAGGAAAGTAATGTAATCGGGTCAAAATTTCGATGGTCAGTTTTTAGTG
>NW_007488424.1:0-285 GCF_000475195.1 Diaphorina citri
CGAACAGACATACTTGTACATGATCCATATTTCCCTTTAATAAGCGTACGGCAGTGCGCCAGGCCAAATTTTAGAGATGTACTGAATACAGTTACCAGTTGCTTAGTAGATGACTGACCATGGAATAGGGTATAACCCATTCCCCTTGATCCTTCACTGGGAATTGCAGGGAAATGATGGGTTGGCCTTACTGTGAACTAATACGTTTTTATCAATCTCTCCACTTTGCTAACTTGACTGATAAAGATGGGTTGTTGTACGAGGGTGTTACTTTGTGATATGTAT
>NW_007488425.1:0-285 GCF_000475195.1 Diaphorina citri
AATTACCACCTTACCCCTTTCTGAGGAAGAGCATTTTCAAAACCAACGCAGAGCAGCTGAGGTCAGAAAGGAGAAAGAATTTACACCCAAGTCAAGTTCGTCACTGAAATGTAGCACGTGCTCACGTACCGTTCCCAGAACATACTGCTCTGGAGAGTCCTGTATTTGTGAAAAATATATATTACGAGGAAGGAGGGAAGAAAGGAGGTAGGGGGAGAGGGGAGGAAAGGGAGAGGGAGAGGGAAGGAAGGAGGAGGGGAGGGAGGGAAGGAAAATAAGTTTCCT
>NW_007488426.1:0-285 GCF_000475195.1 Diaphorina citri
AGCATCAATTAAAGTATTCCTTTTAAAGTAAATAGCTGAGTATGGATTTCGTGCACGAATGATAGGATGACTAGAGTAATTCCCTACATAACGTGATTTCCATTATTCATGAAATGAACTGCAGTGATCCCATGATATTGTTAGGCGTAGGTGATCTGATACGATAGATTCACGGGAGTGCACTAACATAATCATGCACGGTGGAGACCTATATTGGTACCGGCGGGAAGAATTTTATTTCTTTACCCCAACCTAAATTAGTACATACTAAGTAACTTAGTTGAA
>NW_007488427.1:0-285 GCF_000475195.1 Diaphorina citri
TTCCTCCACCAGCTGGATGAAATGGTGTCATCGGGATTACATGTTTTGGGGGTATTTTGCGACCTTTCCAAGGCTTTCGATTTCGTAGATCACTCCATTCTAATATCTAAACTTCCATCCTACGGAATCGAGGGTCCTTGTCAGGATTGGTTTGCATCATACCTTACTCGCAGACACCAGAGGGTCAAAGTTACGAATAACAACGGAAATGTCGAATATAATGTTTTCTCCTCAGCACTTCCTGTCAAGTCTGGTGTCCCCCAGGGGTCCGTATTGGGGCCCCTG
>NW_007488428.1:0-285 GCF_000475195.1 Diaphorina citri
ACACAAATATGCAGGAATATCAGCTATGTATTGGCTTTACATCACCTTACCAATTTTGTTGGGATTCCAACCATCTTAACTGTCCTCACAAAGCTGAAGTGACCCCGAAAGTGCTAAAGCTCTTACTTTTCTATGGCTAGTGGCTAGACCACTATCTTGCAAGGCATCTATTATGGGTTCTGCCATATAAAGCCTGTTACTGTGGAGTCTTGGGCCGAGTTTGGAAATCCTTGTTCTTGTTCTGGAAAAGGAAACTTGTTCAGAAGTCACATCAAGGGAAAATTG
>NW_007488429.1:0-285 GCF_000475195.1 Diaphorina citri
AGAAAAGTAAATCGAATCTACCTCTATTCGTCAAAGTTAGAGGTCACAGAGGCCAAATAAAGCACACAAAGCTGACAGTAGAAAGTTTATAAATAGAAAACCACGTCAAGGTAAAAAATCCAATAAGCATAGGAAAAAGTTAACCCCATTCGTAAATCCAGCATTTACCTTTAATATATAATAATAATAGTGCTTATTTATACTGCTCGCATAGGACTGTAAAGTCTCTTTACTCCAGCAGTAGGCTACTACTATTATTGTGGTCAAATTCTCAAATTATATTGA
>NW_007488430.1:0-285 GCF_000475195.1 Diaphorina citri
AACTACATAGGTATTTTCTGAGATCAAAATTGAAGAAACAAGAGTGTCCGGATTTTTTTGGGACATCCGGTATACAATTGTGGGAGGTTAATTTGGTGCGTGCAAAATTTCTTCTCTCTTTTGTTCTTCCTCCTCAAGTCCTCACTTACTTTTATGTGGTTCGTGGCAAATTTAGAACCCATTTCTCCCCTTCTTTTTCCTCCTCCACCTCCACTTAATTCTTTTTCTCCTTTCTCAACCTTCTCTTCTTCCTTTTCATCTTCTTTCTTATTCATCTCCTCCTTC
>NW_007488431.1:0-285 GCF_000475195.1 Diaphorina citri
TCAATACCCCTCAGTTCCAGGGACTATTCAGGGCTCTGGGTTGAAGCTTTTGCAAAGGCTTGGTACAAATACAAATCTCAACCATCACAATAACTTTATGCCATAACAAGTAAGAAAATATGAACTTGGGGGCTTACTTTTGTGGTCTAGCAAATGCTTTTGATTCAAACAAACCTTGAAAAACTAGGTGGAACTCTAGTTTGCATGCATGCACATTTTCAAATGGTTAACTGTCACTTACCTTCAAGTCCTTCATTGTTTTGCTGATTGTGTCTGTTGATTCAA
>NW_007488433.1:0-285 GCF_000475195.1 Diaphorina citri
GAACATTAATTTACTACTGACAAAAATTAGAAAAAAAATTCTGGACCCTAGCCCGAACTTTTTTAAAAATCGAGAAAAGAAGTGGGAAATATAATAACTACCTACTAAATCGCCCTCGGTTTCAAATCGAATAAAAAAACCGTCCATTTCCACAGTTTCATGGCAAAAGTCAGAAATAATAAAATTTCAAATCCCACTAAAAACAGCACTTGGAAATGATTAGAATGGAATTGAGTGTAATAAAATTATATGAAAAAATGAAATTCTACGATTAAAATGATTAAA
>NW_007488434.1:0-285 GCF_000475195.1 Diaphorina citri
AAGAAGTGGAGGGGGAAGGATGGACTCTGGCTACTGAGTATTTTCATCAATATGAAAACAAAACGAGGTGTTTTGAGCTCAAGGTGTTTGGAAATAACGAACGCCATGCAAGTTTTAATGATGGGAGTTTGAACATTGTTTAGCTTTTTTTCATATGTTATTTATTTTATTTTGAGTCCGTAAAATGGAAAAGTCAAAGGGCGCATTTAATCACCTTTTTATCCCTCTGGACTTCACACCAGCTTCAGACCAGACCAGTCAAAATAGACCGAATTTTGTTTGAGT
>NW_007488435.1:0-285 GCF_000475195.1 Diaphorina citri
AGTGTTCGTTATTTTAACCCTCCAATGTACAACATATCTAACTTCAATTTCGTCATTTTAACCCTCCTATGCACAATTCTTCAACTTCAATTTCGTCATTTTAACCTTCGAATGCATCGTGTTTTTGTTTCAGACTCGGGGGGAGGCGAGTGTTCAAATTGTATAGACGACAGCACAGCAGCGTCCTCCAACAGATGGTCCATGCCTCTACTCAAGTCAGGCGAGAAGAGGTACTATCTGAACATCTTCTTTAAGGTAAGTCATAGAATAGAATAGAGAGAGAGG
>NW_007488436.1:0-285 GCF_000475195.1 Diaphorina citri
CTTCGGCGCAAATTGAGAATGCTAAGTTGTGTATTTTGTCGGGAATAATGCAAAGTGCAAATAGTCTTGGAGCTTTACAGGATGGGGTGTTGTCAACGATGTTCCCAACTTCCTTTTCACTAACAGGTATGTAATAGAATAAATTAGGGAAGTTTTGATATTTCCGTTTCTGGGGGAATAACGTGTACCTTGAGGGACTCGTGATATTAAGCCGTATTCGATCATGTGACTTTTTTTAGTCAACATGGCTGAATCAATGAGATTATGAGATTCCGCTTTGTGGAC
>NW_007488437.1:0-285 GCF_000475195.1 Diaphorina citri
TATTTCCAAGCTCCTTAACTAGCCAAAGTCGAGCTACCTACCAAATGAGAAATGACAACTTCCATTTTTAATTTAAATGAATGCCACCAGGGCACCGTAGGGGTATTGCTCACCTCTTTCTCCACAATTTCAAACTTTGAAAGTCCATTGTTCTGGGTCACCTATGAGACCCTATTGTATAATCGAACTCAGAAGTGTACCATATTCATTATACAGGTAGCAAACATAAAAAATGCAAGATTGCAGTGGAAAAAGACATCAAAATAAAACTTTTTATTGGGACTA
>NW_007488438.1:0-285 GCF_000475195.1 Diaphorina citri
ACTTGAGTCACTTGCTCCATGGAAGTCATTGAATCCTTCCCCTCCCAGGAGATCATTGTGATTTTTGAATAGTAACGATTGTCGGAGTGTCTTCAAATCAGCGTTCATTGGAACTTCATTGTTTTTCATGATCCGGGCGAACGGCCTTGTGTGTACTTATCTTGGATTCGTTAGGAGAACGTGTGTTATTGCTACTTTGTTGTGGAGTAGGGTAAGTGTACCATTTATTCACCCACCTAAAAAACGTACCATTTATTGGCCCACCTGCCCACATTTATTTTTCTA
>NW_007488439.1:0-285 GCF_000475195.1 Diaphorina citri
GCTTTTTATCTCCGACTTTTACAGGGTGTAAGTACTTTTTTTAAGTGACAAAGTTCTCTTGAAGGAGCTCTTCCAACCAACCACTGTTGGTCAGGTGTCACAAATGGCTCCAGTCAAAACAACAACTAATAATACATAGTAGGACTGTATACTGTGACTAGAGCGTAACCTATCTTATTAAAACGATAAAACGTCAGAAAGTGTACCTACTTTTTGTCCACCCTGTAGAGGTTTCAAAGTTTACTCAAGTTGATAGTGTAGCTGCAGAGATTATGTTTTTTGTTT
>NW_007488440.1:0-285 GCF_000475195.1 Diaphorina citri
ATACAAAGGAAAATGAATGCTTTTAGTTTATTCTAGCAGATGCATATCTTCAACTCTAATAAGCTATAACACCTAAACCCTAAACCTCTTTTCTTATTGTACATTATGGTGTTTGGGTGAATAGAATAGAATATACCTTGTTTATCACTTTATCCTGCTGGATAGGACTGAAAAGCCCCTTTACCCCCACAGTCTAATCAAGGTGTCATATATTTTGACATATTGTGGGGAACACGTATTACAAATAGAGTAAATGAAACCTGATTAATTAGAAAAAAAAAAAAA
>NW_007488441.1:0-285 GCF_000475195.1 Diaphorina citri
ATGGTCCATCTTCTTGTTTTTCTTGTTACCCTAATTGAAATCCAGTGAAGTCTCTAGCAAACTCTGGTCTGACAATCCAATCTTGACGAGTATTATTGATGTAGCATTCAACCAATTTGTTTCAGATGAGGGCTGAATGTAAAGCAGAGACCAAAAGGTGCACCGGACTCATCCATCAAATTTCTTTTTGAAGGATCCAAAATTTACATCCATTTGATAGATTCCATCCCTGCTAAACAGATCTTAACTTTTACATAATAATCAACAGAATTAGAATATTTATCT
>NW_007488442.1:0-285 GCF_000475195.1 Diaphorina citri
GGACTCGTCATATTTACTGATGGTGCTCCTGCTAGGAAAAGTTACAAAATACTTATTCCTACTTCAATGAAAGATTTACGCTTCGGGGCGTTCATCCCTTGATAGATATTTTGTTCCTTTAGAAAATTATTTACCTACTTTTGACTCCCACATAACACCGTATCAAGTAAATATGCATATTATTGTAAACAATCAGGATGCAAAATACATACGTCCTCATGGCCAAGTTCAAGAACACACGTGGAAATATGAAGGTAAACAAATCTATATACATGGAGGCTTTCA
>NW_007488443.1:0-285 GCF_000475195.1 Diaphorina citri
ATATCATTTTCATAGGTTTGGTTTTGTAGGCAACTTCGTACCACTTACGCTCGCGTTTACGCTTCCAATATGAGACAAGCCTCAACGTATTCGCCTGGTTAGTAGAAAGGCTCCGGTTCAATCTCAACCGAGGCATTGAATTTCACTCTCATTCATTTAGGAATTAAAACCACAGAGTGCCAGCCTAGTTAGCTTAGTTGGTAGTGCGCTAGTGCGTCTGCCTTGTAAGCGCTAGGCCGCGGGTTCGATTCCCGCCCGGGGCGGATTTTATCCTGATGGGATAAT
>NW_007488444.1:0-285 GCF_000475195.1 Diaphorina citri
CACACTATCTTGTGTACCTGTCAGGTCTATCTGATACCAGATGAGCACACACACTATCTTGTGTACCTGTCAGGTCTACCCGATAGTGAGTGGCTGACCCAAGTTCGACTTTCCAAACACGATTCACTTGCAAAGTCCAACTTACATGGATTCGGCGCGGTTGGAATGCAGACACGAATCTCCATCCAAGTATTCGGGTTGCGGGTATTTGGGAGTCGTGTATTTCCGGTCTATTTCGTCAAGTTCTCTTCGGCACTGTTCGAGTTGCTGTCGGATGTGGGGTGG
>NW_007488445.1:0-285 GCF_000475195.1 Diaphorina citri
CGTGACGAAAACGAGATTTACACTTCTGCTCATGCGCAGATATTGATCGTAATGATTATGGCAAAGTGAAAAATCTCTCAACTAATAACTAGGTAATAAAATATAGGAAGCAAACAGTAAACTTTTGTAGCATAAAAATATATTAAGATATTGTGTAAATAAATACTGTGCCCCCAGAATTAATTTTGCATGACTTCCGGGTAGTTTTTTTACATTTTTACTTTCCTTATCCTATAGGAAGGAAAGTAATGTAATCGGGTCAAATTTTCGATGGTCAGTTTTTAG
>NW_007488446.1:0-285 GCF_000475195.1 Diaphorina citri
GATTTCGGGACGATAAGGCCACCGTTGTTACAGTTTCCTCTAATCAAACCTCTAAGAACAGCTGGTTTTCTCATATCCTGTCCTTCCCTCTTCGATTTTGGGACGATGAGACCTCCATGCAGGGCCTTATTTAGGGATACCAATGGACCCCCTTCCTTCGATCTTGATTTTTTTTTACTATGGGGTGGATCCAAAAATTTGGAGCACCCCCCGGTACATCACTGTTTAGACTCTTGGGCCCCTCTCACAGAAAAATCGTGCCTCCGTGGCTAGCTGTTGAAAAGT
>NW_007488447.1:0-285 GCF_000475195.1 Diaphorina citri
GAGTAGAAAAAGAAGAATGATGAGAGAAAATGGAGAAAGGAGGAGGAGAAGAAGAAGAAGAAGAAGAAGAAGAAAAAGGAGTGAGAGAAATATCAAAATTCCCTATTGATGATGATCGAAATTCTGTAGTGTATTGTCAAAACGTGGTGATATGTTGCAGGTATTTTCTGACGAAAATATCTTTTACAGGGTGTGTTCTTTACATGTTGATTTACACAACTTTAGAAAAAAAGTACCCTGGTGGGTCTTCTGAAGGCCCCATTGGGATTAAAATCGGACTTACCT
>NW_007488449.1:0-285 GCF_000475195.1 Diaphorina citri
AAATATGCTAATTTACATTGGCCTTTTTTACAACTACCACCAAAAGTGAGTGCTTTGTCATAGTGGGAGTTATTAATTAATTAATGATGATAAAATAAACAGGTAAAACATATCTCATTCTTATCAGTCATACATAAGGGTGATGGTCTCCAGCAATGTTTAAGTTGCTCGTCCTGAACTGCAGTCAACATTAGGGCCTTTGCTTAAATTCTTAGGACCCCTTTGAAAACTGCTAGATTGGTATAATCGAAGAACGCCGGTAATTTTCTTTGCTTCTGTGCTTGG
>NW_007488450.1:0-285 GCF_000475195.1 Diaphorina citri
CTATTCAGAATTTAATCTAAACTTATGAAGCATAATATGAAGAGCTTTAATGATTTTAGGTAGGTACTCGAATTACAAGGGAGAGAAAATTTGGAATTTTGGAAATGTAAATTTTATTGAAAGAAAAGAAAGTGAAAAATAAAAATTGTAGACTGTACATTCTGTAATTTAATCGTGCTACAATTTTTTTCTCAATGTGGAATTTTGATTTAGCTAGGGCGCACATTGAGCTGCGTTACACAGTCAGGCAGCACAGCCGCGCAGTGCAGTTTAGGAAAATTGGAA
>NW_007488451.1:0-285 GCF_000475195.1 Diaphorina citri
CGATTTTTCCCAGTACCTACAAAAAATAAGGAATCCAATGGTGAAAACCGCATCTTCCTCGCTCATCTAGAAGTGGGTTAGAATTAGTATGAGTGAGTGAGTGAGTCAGTCAGTTACACAAGGGGCTGTATTTATTTAGGACTACATATTCTATTCTGCATTATGGCAACAATGGCAACACAATATTTGATAATTTGAGTGGAGTTAGTCACAGACTACAGTGAACACCCTGTATGGTTCGTAATTACTGTGATCTCTTCAATACAATTATCTTATTGTTGAACA
>NW_007488452.1:0-285 GCF_000475195.1 Diaphorina citri
TCTCAGGATGTGAACTATTTCTACGATTCATAACTCTTGCTAAACTTGACACTAGTGTAAGTTTGTATGATTTTTACTTGAATTACCTACTTGTTTAAGAGTTGGCGGTGTTGAAATTAATGCTCATATAACTTTCAACCTATAAGTGCTGAATTTGAAACCTAGCTGGAAAAGAAAAGTTCTAAAAAACGTTTCAGATAGGCATGGATGTGGAACTTAAAAGTTTCAGATAGGCATGGATGTGGAAGAACGCAAAAAAAAAAAAAAAAAAAAAAAAAAAAAAAC
>NW_007488453.1:0-285 GCF_000475195.1 Diaphorina citri
AGAGAGAGAGAGAGAGAGAGAGAGAGAGAGAGAGAGAGAGAGAGAGAGAGAGAGAGAGAGGTCTCATCTTCCCAAAATTGAAGAGAGAAGGACAGGATAGGAGAAAGCCAGCCGTTCCGAGAACGAAACTTATCTGGGTTCACTTACTTATTCTCGTATTTCTCTCGTAGTGAGGTATATTCACTGAGTATTCTCTCGTTCTGTACCGTGGATGCAGTGGAGGATGGACTCTTAGGTTGTCTAAGATCAGGAGGTACTGCCTGGAGAGGACCTGGGTAGATGCAT
>NW_007488454.1:0-285 GCF_000475195.1 Diaphorina citri
ACAAATGTCTACATAAGGGATTCCCAAACTGTGGTCCGCGGGCAACTGGTGGTCCGCGAGAAGGTTTCAAGAGGTCCACGAGGTGATGGTCCCAAAAGAAGAAGAAAATTCCATTAGGCATCCATTCAGAGGGAAATAGTTTATTTTTATCATTTTCACCCCTAAAAAAGGAGAAAAAAGCATTTATTCCCCCCTTAACTTGTGTTGTTTCCGCCTTTTCAAGCAGTTCATTTCGCTTATAATATTATCATTATGTAGGTACGTAAGTATTTGGGGGGGGGGGGG
>NW_007488455.1:0-285 GCF_000475195.1 Diaphorina citri
GCAGTTTTCAGAGGATAAAGAGGGAGAAAGTCCCGGACAGGACAGGAAAAATATTGAGAAGACGAAAAACAAGAAGAAAAAGAAGAAGAAGAAGGGGAATAATAAGAAGAAAGAAGTAGTAGAAGGAGAAGACGAAAAAGAAGGAGAAAAAAAGAAGGGGAAGAATACTAAGATAAAGAAGAAGGAGAAGAAAAATAAAAGTAGGAGGAGAAGACGAAAAAGAAGAGTAAATAATAAGAAAAAGAGCGAGAGTTCTGAGGAAGGCAGAAAAAAATTGATTATGAC
>NW_007488456.1:0-285 GCF_000475195.1 Diaphorina citri
ATCAACAAAACCTGAAACAATCACTGTCCAGTTTACTAAAATTTGAAAACGAAGAAAAAATCACAGATGTGTATTCATGCGTAGTAATAATGTTGAGAATAAGATCCTTTATTATAGGAGAATAAAAGAGAGAATGTAGAAAAGAGTAATGATTACCTCACAGATAATTGTGGGTACATACACCTTTCCTGGGATAAATTATTTGGAGTCCTAAGGTACTTACTTAGGTATAAGTTTTTTGGGTCAAGAAATAGGTAGGACAGAAGCAATTAGAATAGGTAGGTA
>NW_007488457.1:0-285 GCF_000475195.1 Diaphorina citri
GAAGGAGGACATTATTGTGACATACGCACTCATAACAGTTGGATCTCTATGGACATGTTTTTTATGTTTTTTTTATGCGACAGGTGAAAAACATAATAATATGACATTAGATTATTAGAGGGAGGAACAAGAAAATATGTATAAAAAATAGTAGAAAGAGGAAGGAGGAGGAGAAGAAGAAGAAGGAAGGAGGGGGGGGAGGAGGAGGAGGAGGAGGATGAAGAAAAGAAATTGTAACTCGGTTAGAATAAAGGGAGGAGAGGAAGAGGAGGAGGAAGACCTAAA
>NW_007488458.1:0-285 GCF_000475195.1 Diaphorina citri
TGAAAATTCTGCAAATCAAAACAATCCAATCAAAGACTTGAATATCAAGTAGGTACTTATCTCGTAAATTTCAAAATCTAGAAATCTTCGAACGTAGCTTACTTCAAAAACGTCAATAACCATCCACTTATTCTGTGGGTAGCTCTAAACATTATTGTGGTCCTCTTTAGCATCTCTGCACAAAATAATGCATGGTCTTTATCATTTGTTTTTAGTCCGTCCTTCCTTTATAATTACAATAGTAATAAAAAGGTATAAGGGACGGACTATTGTTTTCGCTTCGGT
>NW_007488459.1:0-285 GCF_000475195.1 Diaphorina citri
GTGTACCCGTGTAGGTACATACCTGCATCAGACTATACATCCACACAAGCTCTACAGCAGAGGTTCTCAAACTGGGGGCCGTGGAGACAAATCAGGGGGGCGCGAGCTTTTCCTATAAACCTCCAGTTCTGAAATTCCTCCTGCGCTAACTGCTTGAGTTACTGAGGTTGGTTCGTTTTGTTATTTCATAAAACCTATAAATAGGTAACCTACTTGAATATAAAAAAAATCTCAAAGTTTCAAATTCTCGTTTTGTTATTCCATAAAACCCATAGGTAAAAATAA
>NW_007488460.1:0-285 GCF_000475195.1 Diaphorina citri
TTATTATTATTATTATTATTATTATTATTATTATTATTATTATTATTATTATTATTATTATTATTATTATTTTTAAGAAAAAATAATAATAAAGCACAGGGACTGGAGTCTGCCCGAGCGAGGATATCTTGTCAATAATGTAGATAAATTCTGAGAAAATATCCTTGAAATGTCACAAGCAGATAAACTTAACATTTCCAAACAATATTACAAAAAATCTGGTGTGAACATCACACGACTTTCCTTATCCTATTGAATGATGCTTATTTGAGTGTTCTTTTACCC
>NW_007488461.1:0-285 GCF_000475195.1 Diaphorina citri
TAGAATTGAATATCTTGTTTATCCTGCTGAGATAGGACTGAAAAGTCCCTTTATCCCGGCAGTCTAACTAAGGAATGGAAAGCTTTGGGTAAAACTGTATAATGACTATAGTGTAGGTATACCCCTATTATTTCCCTAACATACAGCAGTAAAATTATAAAACAAATAATTTGAAATTTGTTTGACGTCATATTTATCTGTATATACCTACTTACCTATTTGAGGAAATTTCCATGTAAGTACCAAACTATGAGTATTTGTCAAAAAATTAATGTAGATACCGAC
>NW_007488462.1:0-285 GCF_000475195.1 Diaphorina citri
TTTTTTAATGGCACCATTAGAAACCCAGGTGATTTGCTTAATAATGAAGGTTGTAATACTTGTAGTAGGTACATACATCATACTAACTTTATTACACATCCTTCTATGTAGATATAGTAAGTATCTACACCAGGTGTATGTTGTTCCTATCCTATCAAAAGATATAGCGTCCCGGGCTCGCAATACAAAGAGACTGCATAAAAGATATAGCATGAAATTAAAACTCCTAAATATGACACTAGGGAAAATGGTTAATGAAAAAAAAAAAAAAAAACATCTAGCAAA
>NW_007488463.1:0-285 GCF_000475195.1 Diaphorina citri
CAAGAGAGTTGTAGCAAGCCATCCCTAAGATCAATGGTGACTTGTGCCGTTCTTTTTTTATGAACAAAGCTCATTTCTATAGGATAAAGTTAGTACAAGGCGGGAATCGAACCCGCAACCTAACTTTCAGTTGCAGGCGCGCTACCTTCCAAGCTAACTTGGTCGCCTTTCAACGTCTTGATTATCATGGTAACAGTGAAAATAATTTACCTTTACTTCTCTATTCATTCTCAGGTGCTGAGATCAGGTCTGTGTGCACAGAGGCAGACATTGAAGAGGGAATGA
>NW_007488464.1:0-285 GCF_000475195.1 Diaphorina citri
CTTCCGTCTATCATGCGATGCATTAGTACTCTGAGCTTACAATCTGGATGTTGATAAGAAATTCGAGAGAAATTCTGGGCCCAGAGGGTGCACAAATCTCAAGCCCTTCCTCCCTCTACATATATCATTATGATTGGTATGGCGTGGAGCGGAATAAACTCAAGAAGTATCTATACATGGTGTCCCAAAATGTATGCTTAAACTGTTCTCGGAGCCTGTTTAAAAATTGTGAAAAACACGTAATTCTTTGATTTTTGATGCGGATATTTAGGCGAAAAAATTCGC
>NW_007488465.1:0-285 GCF_000475195.1 Diaphorina citri
AAAAACAATAGTATGAAGGGGGGGGGGAGAAGAATGGGAGGGGAAGAAGAATGGGAGGAAAAGAATCGGAACAGAAAGACAACGAGGGTTAGAAGAGAAGGATAAGGAAACGAAGAATGAAAATAAAAGGAGGAAAGGTAAAACGAAGAGGAAGGAAAGAAGGGAGGATAAAGGAGAAAGAACACAAGACGAAGGTTACAAGGAACAAGAGAAGAAAGGAGGAATAGGAGAAGAAGAAGAAGACAGAGAAGAGGAGGAGGAGGAGGAGAAGACAGAAAAGGAAGA
>NW_007488466.1:0-285 GCF_000475195.1 Diaphorina citri
CATCTTGGGCGGGTAAGTAATCTGTTACAAAAGCACTTGTTACGAAAATAAGTACCTGTTACAAAAGCGATTGTAATTAGAAATCCTACGGGATTCTCTGATGTCATCTGGTGAATCTAAGTATGGTAATGAAGATAATAGATCAATGACTACGAGTAGATACCTACCTAGTTATGAGTACCTTACCTACGAAGATACCTAATTAGGTACATCTATGAAATCTATTGATGAGTCTGGTTGTGATGAACTTCTTCTTCTTTTTTTTTTTTTTTTTTTTTTTTTTTT
>NW_007488467.1:0-285 GCF_000475195.1 Diaphorina citri
AAAGAGAGGGATAAAGAAAGCAGTCAATTAATGGAACAAAATCTTGAGTGGAACAGAAAGAATGGGAGAGAGAGAGAGAGAGAGAGAGAGAGAGAGAGAGGGAGAGGGAGGGAGAATGAGAAAGAGAGAGAGAGATAGATTATCCATCTGAATAGGGATGGATTACGTTTGTAGGTATTTCCGATATTTTGATCGTAAGCCAATATTTTATGTAAGCCAATTAAGAAGGACGAAGGAAATAAACTTAAGACAGAAATAATAAATGAAAAATAAGAGGGTTATAAA
>NW_007488468.1:0-285 GCF_000475195.1 Diaphorina citri
GGAATGGCGGCTGTGCAGATGGTGTGCGGAACGATGTGGTGCTTCAGGACACCTGGAGAGGGGAGAAAATTAGAAAATATACCTACATGAGCCGCAATAAATCGATCCATATCACTGAGAAAACAAATTAGTGATAGGGTTCCATGAATTTTATGAGACTCTGGGTGGAAGAACTCTATTATTGGGTCATTTCTCCTGATTCAAGCAGTTGGAATGTTATAGGAAGGTTAAAGTTCCGAGCTTCCTGATATAAAGTATTGTAATAGTAGGTAATAGAGTTCCGTC
>NW_007488469.1:0-285 GCF_000475195.1 Diaphorina citri
TTTGTTTTGATAGGCAATATGCAAAGCCCGTGTAGCTATAATTTGACGTTGATCCTCTGAAATCAGTTTTAGCTATCTGTTGACTTACCAAATTATGTGTCGGCCTATCTTAACATTTTACGTCACCTGCGTACGAACTCCTCTCAACAATTGACAAACATGTTCATGAGAATTATGCATAAATATTACGATAAATACAGAAGATGTAAGATGTAATATTGTCATTTGAATCGCAATTTTGTAATAAGGTCTTGTATTTCACTAACAATGCCAATTTTATTGAAA
>NW_007488470.1:0-285 GCF_000475195.1 Diaphorina citri
TTGAAGGCCATTTTCAAGTCTTTTCAATGGTTGTCTGCAGAATCGTTTTAGAATGACAGAATCAGCAACTTTGTCCTTTACTCTTTGTTCAAGACCATTATGTAGTAAATGAGTTAATAGTCTAATGAAGTCATAATTATCTCGTGATGATGAGTGATTACTTGATGAGGCTTGGAGGAAAAGTCACTAGGCACTAAACACTTTATCTACCTACCATTAATTATAATGTGCTCAAGCTCATACTTAGTAGGTATATCGTCGGTTAAGGAACGACAACGCTCAACA
>NW_007488471.1:0-285 GCF_000475195.1 Diaphorina citri
CAAAATCAAGGAGTGGGTCGATGCCAATGACCCGGGCGCTACTATTATTCCGTTCTCTGGAGTGTTCGAACATCAACTGGTAGATATGCCGGATGATGAACGGCAGAGATATTTGGACGAACAAAAAGCGACCAGGTAAAGTAGAATAGAAAATACCCTGTTTGAAAATTAATAACAAAAAGAGAAAACAAATATAACAAGAAAGAACAAAAACAGAGAAAATACAAGAAAGACATTAATATACAAAATACCTATTTCATAGAGGGAATTTTGGAGGTCTTATCC
>NW_007488472.1:0-285 GCF_000475195.1 Diaphorina citri
AAGGGAGAGACAGAGAGGAAGACATGCTCCATACTAATCCTTCCATTGAAGATTATTCAAACTTGAGAGAGAACGGGAGAGAGAGAACGGGAGAGAGAGAAAGAGAGTGAGAGAGAGAGAGATTAGATGAGATGAGAGACATGAGACTTGGAATAGAGAGAGGGGGAGAGAAAGGAGAAAGGGAGGAAGACGAGGGATATAGGAGATAAAGAGAAGGAGGAGGGATTAAATGGCAGAGGGAAAGAGAGGAAAGTAGTGGAAAGGAAAGAGAGGGAATGAGATAAA
>NW_007488473.1:0-285 GCF_000475195.1 Diaphorina citri
CCTTTGAATATCCCTGTGGGAATAAAGAGGAATTTTTAATAGTGTGAGGCATACTTAAATGCTTGTCACAAATATCGTGATCCAAGTATTACGAGTAGATAAATTTTATGACTTGACTCGGATTTGAACCACCAATCTCCAGATCCCAAGTCAAACGCGTTAACCGCTGAGGTTCAAATATGACAAACATAAATATGGATCAGTTAGTCTAGTAGTAATGCGCTTGCTTGCGCTGCAGAAGGTCCCGGGTTCGACTCCTAATGTAGACATATGCCTGTGGAAATA
>NW_007488474.1:0-285 GCF_000475195.1 Diaphorina citri
CGGCCCTGTTCACACTCATTCTCATTCTGGCCATGTACCTCATTATTGTCTATAGAAAACCTGGTAAGTCTTCTTCTTACTCACCTTTATACAAATAAACAACAATTATATACAAATAAACAATTCTATTCCAAGCTAAATAATTCTATTCTATTCCTTTTCCTGTGTTCAGACGGGGTCGGCGTTTTTCGTCAGCCTCTCAATCAGCCCCTAGGTAATTGCTTTGGGCTGACAGTTGGTTTTGGCTACAAAATTTTACGAGTGGATGCCCTTCGCACTCAACGA
>NW_007488475.1:0-285 GCF_000475195.1 Diaphorina citri
CTTCTTCTTCTTCTTCTTCTTCTTCTTCTTCTTCTTCTTCTTCTTCTTCTTCTTCTTCTTCTTCTTCTTCTTCCAAGAAACCATTTCAAGTTTCATCTCAACCACAATGAGGGGAAAAGGTTGAAAGTTCTTCGTTTGTGGAGGGGATGAGTGAAAGCTCCAGTTCAGACATAGCGCCTGAGGGATGGTTTCAAAGTGCTTTCGTTCAACCATTCTAACATTTCTGACCTATTTTTATATGGGATTCAGTTCCCACGATGAACTGGTCCTTGCCCTCGCGTCCTA
>NW_007488476.1:0-285 GCF_000475195.1 Diaphorina citri
GAGGCCAGCAAAACTTTTCCTACGTTTAATATTTCTCTCTCGCTTTTAGTTTTCAGTTTTCGTTTCCTCGAGACAAGACTCAGGGACGATATTCGTTTTCAGGGACGAAGCCAAGGGAGCGCGAAGCGCGACCTCATTCACATCTCGCGAAGCCCCGGGAGCGCGCAGCGCGACCGTAAAAAAGGGAGCGCGAAGCGCGACCCCATGCAAAACCCCGCGAAGCCCCGGGAGCGCGCAGCGCGACCGTAAACAAGGGAGCGCGAAGCGCGACCCTATGCACAACCC
>NW_007488477.1:0-285 GCF_000475195.1 Diaphorina citri
TTTGAGTGAAAGCTATGGAACTTGGCTTGGTACACTGCCTCATGCCGTGCACTCTCAGATTCCCAAACCCAGAACTTTACAGTCCTGTATTCTGCAATGGTTTTCACTTTTCAATGACTAGAAATACAATACTTATAGGTACAGGGGTAAATCCAGTCCCTATCTCTGCAAAGGACATAAAATGCTAAAGTTCCTCAAATTCTCTATTCCATCTTTGCAATATTGAAGATCAAAACTCTCAAAGAATGACCTGGTAAATCCAGACCAAAGAATTGTCAAGCACAG
>NW_007488478.1:0-285 GCF_000475195.1 Diaphorina citri
ACGAGTACAAATTTTTGTCCATGGTGGGATTCGAACCCGGGACCTTCTGCATGGCAAGCAAGCGCGTTACCACTGGACTAACCGTGCCCGATGTATTTCAGATTTGATGTATTTTGCAAGACATTTACACTAAAAGAAAATGGAGAAAGAACTCTAAAGTCTCTCAAATCAATATCCTGGTTGTATGGTATCATTTAAGAAAAGGATACTAATTGCTATCCTCCTCTGTCTCAGGTCCATCATAAATCACCCTGCCATGAGATTCTTAATAGTCAGTGACTCCAT
>NW_007488479.1:0-285 GCF_000475195.1 Diaphorina citri
AGAGAGAGGTATGAACATCTGGGATATCAAAATCAACTTAGGGCCCAATGGTGATTTGAATTTTGCTGAAGTAGGTATTATATAGGTAGGTTAGGTTACCTAGGAGGTATGGTATGGTGCCTTTTTTACTTTCCTTATCCTATAGGAAGGAAAGTAATGTAATCGGGTCAAAATTTCGATGGTCAGTTTTTTAAACTTTTTTCTAACACACAGGGTAAGTGTACCATTTATTCGCCCACTTAAAAAACGTACCATTTATTGGCCCACCTGCCCACATATATTTTT
>NW_007488480.1:0-285 GCF_000475195.1 Diaphorina citri
ACTATTTTTGACAACATGGTATGACAACATCCCGTATATCAGCAGGAGCACTTAGGACAACCACTTCACTCACAAGACTCACTGTAGATACGAGTGAACATATTTCTTTATGTATAAAATCATCTATGAAAAGCTCTTTGACAGAAACATCGTTTACGACTTTTACGAGGGATATATTTAACTACATCCCTACATAAATACATTCCCCTCCCCCGCAAATATTATTGTTTTTTATTACTGAGGTAAAGATCAGGGAAGTAATTTTCTGTTTTCAGAGGGATAAAT
>NW_007488481.1:0-285 GCF_000475195.1 Diaphorina citri
CCACAAGTAGTCAACTGGCTGTCGATCGATGTCGACTGAACCGTCCACACTGCCTCGACAACATAGATTCACCTCGTCCATCGACGGTGGGTTGACTTAGTTGACTATGTTTGGACACACTTTTAGGTTAATGTCGAAAAATATTATAAGTAGTCTACTTATTCATTGTCAATGGTCCTAATCCTGATAAAATCTTTAGGTTGATGCTGAAAAATACAAGTAGCAATGTAGGTAGTAGGTACCTACTTATTCATTGTCAATGGCATTAATCCTGATTAAGATCAC
>NW_007488482.1:0-285 GCF_000475195.1 Diaphorina citri
CAAATATATATCTAGAAGTTCCCCATCCCCATCCCTTTCTATTCCTTCTCTCCCTAGAAACTGCAGTGAGGGCACCCGAGAAGATTAAGTGGAAGGGAAATGCAGCACCACCACAGACATAGTCGCTAGTCGCCCCCAAGTCGAAAAAACTGTGTCGCCTCTGAGACGCGTCGCACTGCAATAAACTACATTCCGTGGCGTCTCTTCGGACCCCACCGGGAAATGTTTGTTGAGGGCGGACGTCGAAAGCTATTATTGAGGTTAACCATCTCAGTGTAGTGATCT
>NW_007488483.1:0-285 GCF_000475195.1 Diaphorina citri
TCTCTCTCTCTCTCTCTCTTCTGTTCATTATAAACATACACTGTACACATTTGTACGTATTTTCGTTCTTCTTCTCCCGTTGAAACGAAATGTTTGAAGCTATTTCGGGAGATATCTTACCGCGAGAGGAAGGGATGGTGCTAACACATGCGTTTGTTTTTATTTTTGAACTGTCGAGTCGGAGGCGATGTGTGATCTCTGATGATGAGACAGATATTATTTCAATCCAGACACACGTCAGGTAGTTTGGTAATCAGCTGATATAGCTTGCTAATCACCTGATAT
>NW_007488484.1:0-285 GCF_000475195.1 Diaphorina citri
AGGCGAATACAATAGTCCGTCCCTTATACCTTTTTATTACTATTGTAATGATAAAGGAAGGACGGACTAAAAATGGACAAATTGTCACATTGACAATAGCGCCCTGTTTTTGAAACAATAGGTAGGTAGTACCTCTACATTCTGTTGAATATATATATATAAAAAAATATTGTTCTATTAATTTTCAAATGGTGAAAAATTGAGTTGGAAAAACGTTCTAGTCTAGACTAGCTCGTCCGAGTTAAAATGTCAATGAAGGTGAGAAAATTCGATCCTAAATTCAGG
>NW_007488485.1:0-285 GCF_000475195.1 Diaphorina citri
CTGCTTTACCACAAAGAATTTGAGAGATTTGATGTGACTTTTTTTAGATTTTTTAGATTTAGTTTCAACCAAAGAGAATCCGTTTTGAATGTCCATTGTCCACACTTGCTGCCACAGGGCACTTATGTATTTTCAATGGTTATCTGAAAGAGGGACCTCTGGCTGAAATTTTGCTATTTCTTTATGAAAAAATTCCAAGAATTGAACAGTCTCTCTCCCATTTTTAGGGACATGTTTTGATTTTAATACATGAGTTTCTGTGGGTAAACACCATGGAATATACTT
>NW_007488486.1:0-285 GCF_000475195.1 Diaphorina citri
TGTTGTGATTGAGACATTAAAGAGACTCTATGGCTGGCTGTACAGTCTGTACACAATATAATGATATCTGTGTTCTTTATGACTCCATGGGTTATATACATTATGGAGGTATATGTTTGGCTATGGGTTATACATATGATGTAGGTATATGTTTGTTTCTACAGGAAGGAAGTGCCTCACGCACATGTTGTCATAATGAAATAAAATCATCATCATCTTAGTGACTTCTTGTAGGAGGAATGTGTTGCTTACTAATGCAGTTTTATCCTTGGAATATTTCACTAT
>NW_007488488.1:0-285 GCF_000475195.1 Diaphorina citri
ATTGCGATGCACTTTTTGAAGAGAAGGCTGGGAAAAAAATATGCCAAGTCAGGTTGTTCTTAATCTTGAAGAACAAGGATTGAGAATCATACACAAAAAGCCACTTGAAGCTTAGGTGTAGGGCAAACAGGCAAACAGCCCTATCTATCTGGAGAAGAAAATAATGCGAATCATACATTTTCAAATTCAAAAGATGATATGATAGAAGATAGATCAACATACCAAACATAAATTGACAATTTAAAATTTGTCCAAATTTTCACGTCCCATTTATCATCAGTCTTT
>NW_007488489.1:0-285 GCF_000475195.1 Diaphorina citri
ATTTTTATTTATTTATTTTATTATTATTTTTTTATCAACTATAAACTATAAAATTATGAAAAAAGTAACTATGGCTAAGCATAAAATATTTTTAAATGATAAAATTATGTAAAAAAAAAGACAACAGTGGGATTCGAACCCCCACCCCACCCGCTCGTCGGTTAGTCAGAGATCACACTTCTTACCACTCGGACACTCCGACTTCCTTCTCTACGAAGTACAAAACTTCCTTATTAATCAACTCGAGCGATAATTTAGAATTTTTCCCCTAAAAATCACTCTTTT
>NW_007488490.1:0-285 GCF_000475195.1 Diaphorina citri
GCAAGTAAGTCGTCTTGTACTTCGCAAGTAATTAACCTTGTACTTTGCAAGTAAGTCGTCTTGTATTTTGCAAGTAATTAACCTTGTACTTTGCAAGTAAGTCTTCTTGTATTTTGCAAGTAAGTCGTCTTGTAATTTGCAAGTAATTAACCTTGTACTTTGCAAGTAAGTCCTCTTGTATTTTGCAAGTAATTAATCTTGTACTTTGCAAGTAAGTCGTCTTGTACTTCGCAAGTAATTAACCTTGTACTTTGCAAGTAAGTCGTCTTGTATTTTGCAAGTAAT
>NW_007488491.1:0-285 GCF_000475195.1 Diaphorina citri
GAAAATTCCTCTGAGAATACAAACATGCATTTTTTATGACCTTATTTTTTATGGCTTTCTTTCAAGTGGCAGGGTTCTCCTGAAGGAGCTCTATCTTGTCCCTATGTAGACTGTAGATACCCTTTAACCCTACCTATAAGTAGTTACCTATCACACAGAATTTGACCGAGGTTCACCTGCATGAGCAGGTACTTTGGTGATTGATTGATTCATGACCGTGGCCAAAATAAGAGTTTAAACTCGGTTTAAGTTAAACTCTTGGGTAAAAGAATCTGATTGGCTGAA
>NW_007488492.1:0-285 GCF_000475195.1 Diaphorina citri
TGTTTTGTTTTAAAATATTGATCATCTCTCTAGTTCTTTATTTCGTTCTTCCTTCCTTTCTCTCTCTCTCTCTCCTTCTCTCTCTCCCCTTCTCTTTCTCTCTCTCTCTGTCTCTCCTTCTCTCTCTCTCTCTCCTTCTCTCTCTCTCTTTCTCCCTCTCTTTCTCTCCCTCACTGTCTCTCTCTTTCTCTCTCCCCCCCTCTCTTTCTCTTAAACACGCTGAATGAGGCCATTGCATATTTTGGCTACAAAAATAAAAATAAATGATAGGGAAAAAAGAAACTG
>NW_007488493.1:0-285 GCF_000475195.1 Diaphorina citri
ACCTTATTTGGGTAAACTTCGAACTCTTGACGTTTGCGCGCCTCCCGGCACGCTTGATTCAGCTCACTTTTTTTCCTCACTTACTGGTAAAGTGTAGGTACTCACTAAATTAAAGGACAATACAACATGTACAATACATAAATACGTGCTTTTATTACGTTGACATCTAAATATTTTGACTGTGCTATTACCACTTAGTAAAAATTGCCAAGGAAAAGGCCGCCCGGTGGTCTCGAATTTTTGCATTCAAGTGTAGGCCCAGTTTTTTTTTTTTTTTTTTTTTTT
>NW_007488494.1:0-285 GCF_000475195.1 Diaphorina citri
ATTTTTTTTCATCCCGTTTATGCTACGTCAACTAAGCACAAACCCTTACTGAGCAATATGTGCCAGTTACGCCAATATGACCTTTCCTGCTATAAACCTACTTTGGACTTAGTCCTTAATTTGAACTAATTTCGTGAATCCTGAACAAGGATCTTTCCCTTATTGGGGACTAGCCCCTCCAGAATATGGAGCAGGGATTTTACCCTTTGCTTAAATTTGGGACCAGCCCATCCCAAGTTGTACGACCGATACTCACTGAAATCTTATAGACTGACAAACAAATTT
>NW_007488495.1:0-285 GCF_000475195.1 Diaphorina citri
TTTTTTTTTTTTTTGCAAAATATCTTTGAGTTTAAATCACGTTCGTTCAATTACTATTTTTATTTACTCATCATTCTTCTTTGAGTTCAACTTTTTTTGTAACTCCTCTTTTTTGCCAAGTATATGGATATGATATAATGATGATACTATTCCAAGCACAATTCACAATACTATATTGGTTGGAAATAGGAGAGTGGTATTTGATATATGTAATTTATTGTGATATTCGATAATTTATGTAATAAGGAGATCTGAAATTATAGAAGTGTGTGAGAAGTAGGTATG
>NW_007488496.1:0-285 GCF_000475195.1 Diaphorina citri
TATGGGATTAGGTACTTGCAGGTACAATAATTTGCATACGTTCACTCTTCATTGACTTTTATTCTCCAGTAATGTTCTTCACTTCATTACATGCTTCATACTTCTCCATACTCATTTTATATTCATTCTCTGTATACTCGTAGGTATAACTAGAAAATATAACTACCTATTACGAGTATAACTACATAGATAGATATAATAATAGGCACACTGAAAAAAAAATTTGTCCGTAATAAGAGGAATTTGATGTGTTACCCAGTGATTTCCTTTTAAAACTGCTACAGC
>NW_007488497.1:0-285 GCF_000475195.1 Diaphorina citri
TAAAAAATACTTTTTTTTAAATACAAAATTCAATTTTTTAAAACAATTTATGCTGTAGCAGCCGTTTGAAATTGAAAATTCCGTAATTACTCGGGGAAAAAGTGGGCCATATTTTATTTATTTATGTATGTCTCTATGTTAGGTATGGGCTATGTATGAGGTATTTATATATGTCTTTACTTTATGTATGGGGTATTTATGTATGTCTCTATGTTATGTATGGGGTTATATCCTCCTATTCTGTGTCCGTTACCCGCATTGTGCGGGACATTTAAAGTTCATAAG
>NW_007488498.1:0-285 GCF_000475195.1 Diaphorina citri
GGGGGGGAGGAGTCCAAAACTGATGGACTGGGGGGCGGGGGATCGGGAGCTTAACTCTATATACAAAAAGTGCAACCTGAGGCCTATATGTAGGGACAAACACTACAAACAGCCCTAAAGAATGGGTTAAGCTTCTACGAATCTATCGGGGTTGGATGATCTAAATTCTAAATGTTTGCAGTCCAGCCCACAATAGAGGAGTCCCCGTTAGAGTCTTTTCCTCTACCTTACCCGTATAGTAGGTCCACTGTATGATGCACTGACTACAAGTCAAATAGGGTGGCA
>NW_007488499.1:0-285 GCF_000475195.1 Diaphorina citri
GTGTTGGGTTATAAGGCCCGTTCCCACTTGTCGGTCGGGAAAAAAAAAATCGGATAAAACTCACAAGATGACCAACTGACCACCATTGACAAAATTTTAAGCTTATAATCATTTACAAGCGAAGGACCAAGGCCGTGTGTGACACTTATATTGTAACGAGTTACTTTCTGGTGTGTTGACCAAGTAGGGACAGGGTGTCTACCAAATTGGAAAAATAAAATTCCCTGACTTTTCCCGGTTTTCCAGTCCAATTTTTCAAAATTTCCAGTCTACTTTTCCAAGATT
>NW_007488500.1:0-285 GCF_000475195.1 Diaphorina citri
TAATAACATTAGATATTGTTTTACTAAAAAGGGCATTCTGCCCATACAAAGAGATACCAAATATGTATGTCCTAGGTATCTAATAAGTGGAAAAATCAATGCAAAAGTTAAACGGTGCCTCGAAAAAACCTAATAAGTAAAAGAGCCGCAATCCGCAAATCAGGCAGACTTGTATACCTAGTTATGACGGATACTGATTAGAAAATTAATCTTGTATTATCCCCGCTAGAGTAGGAAAATTCAAACCAGTATGACCCACTCTGTAAGTCGACATTTTCTTTGCTG
>NW_007488501.1:0-285 GCF_000475195.1 Diaphorina citri
TAGGCCGCGGGTTCGATTCCCGCCCGGGGCTGATTTCATCCTGAAACGATAAGGCTCGATCTCGGAACGGCTGGTTTTCTCCTATCCTGTCTTTCTTCTCTCTTCCATTTCGGGACGATGAGACCTTAGAAGTTATACGTACAGTTCCCTCTATCAAATCTCTCTTATTTAAACATTATTTTGATGAATTAAGGATGATAAAATTGATTCTACACAATTTTGTTTCCTACTAGATTCACACTTTTACACCACTGGGTCTCTATTGATTTCTTTCAACTTAAAGGT
>NW_007488502.1:0-285 GCF_000475195.1 Diaphorina citri
ATAGAGCGCCAGAGCAGGATAATTTCGAAAACTTCTGTAACGTGTTTGAAAATGTGCTGTCTAAATATGGTCTGGGAAACAGTGTATGCATTTGTGGGGATTTCAACATTAATTTTAATAACTCGAATAGCACAGAAACCAAGCTGTTTTCGAATCTGATTCGTACTTACGGATTTATACAGACCATCTTCAAACCTACGCGAAAAGAAAATTGTATTGACAACGTATTTATAAACTTTTCCCAAGATGAGTTCTATACTAACGTATTTGACCCGGGCTTCTCTG
>NW_007488503.1:0-285 GCF_000475195.1 Diaphorina citri
TTTTTAGGGAAAGGCCTAGGGGGCCCGGGCACCCTTCCGGGGCTTTTTATTGCAAAATTCCATAATCATAACTGAGCGCTTTAGAGCCAAATGTACCCTCATTTACCTCAAATCAAGAATAATGGGGTTAAAGTCTGAGCTCTCTATACAAATCTCACAAACATAGCTGGGTTTCACACTACTATTTAACTATGAACCATAAACCAGAAATGTAATGTAAATGCAGTTTCTTTGTGTTATTATGTCACAACTTTGGTGCTCACTGCAGCATTGTAGGATTTTCCC
>NW_007488504.1:0-285 GCF_000475195.1 Diaphorina citri
TCACAACTTTCTACTTTTTCCCATTTAAACCTGTAGTACGTACGTAACGTACGTTACGTACAGACCATGGGCTAAAAACCACTTTTTTGGCATCAGGGGACCCCAAAGCGGATATTTCCACCCATTTCCCGATTTTGAAAATTTGGACCGATTGCAATACTTTCTCATTACCTTGTATAGGTTCCCTATACGTAAGGGTAATAGAAAGTAAAAAAAAATCATGTTGAAATATTTGGAGATATCACAGAGAGGAGAGAGGGAGCAGAGAGAACCTTCCAGTCTGAA
>NW_007488505.1:0-285 GCF_000475195.1 Diaphorina citri
CATCGGTCCTCGAGTTCACCTTCCGCCCTCTGTAGCTCGTTACGCAGCAACTGGGGAAAAAAAGTGGAGGGGACCAAGTTAGATCAGCGGGGCCGATATCGGCGACTCTTTGTCGTGCCTTTTCAAGGTGGAAGATATAAATTAAAGGTTGGATGGTCAATTGTTGGGGAAAATCCAATTCTGAGGTCCAAAAATAGAAAAAAAAGATCAACAAGACAATTTGAATTTACCAATTCTCTCCAAAAAAAAGATATACTGTCCGAGTCCTCAAAGTTAAAACAAACA
>NW_007488506.1:0-285 GCF_000475195.1 Diaphorina citri
AAATGTAAAATAACCGTGATCTATACAAAAAGAATTTAAATTTACGCGCGTTCCTAACATGGGGATTTCATCATCGTAATTCTCTATTCTGTTTCAGAGTTGAGACATATTTGGTTCCTGTTCCGTAAGTAAGTACTTATTCATCCATAAATTATTTATTGACACATATCTACCTTATGTAGGTACCTATTTTTGTAATGCAGTTATAGTTTGTTTAAACTTGAGTAAAAAAACTGCCTCCGAGTACAGGTTTACCATTTTTTTTTTTTTTTTTTTTTTTTTTTT
>NW_007488507.1:0-285 GCF_000475195.1 Diaphorina citri
AAAAAATGGAGTTATGACCTGGGTGCTAATTTCTTATTAGCTACTCCACCTAACGGGGCAACAGGCTGGAATGACACTGTCTTGTGCAACAGTGTGAAGTGAGGGAAGAAGGTATTTACGAGAACTCCATGTGACCATCTTCCTATCTCCCATTCACAATATTGTGCTATGCCTATGTCTACTTACAATATTAAGCTATGCCTATTTATACCTACATATCTGAAGTATTTTTTTTTCAACATTGATAGTTAAAAAAAATATTTTGCAATATTTCTATTCATCGGT
>NW_007488508.1:0-285 GCF_000475195.1 Diaphorina citri
AATAAACGAATTTATTGATGGAAAAGAGTCAACATGTTTCAACATCTCATGATGCCATCCTCAGGACTAAATTGAAAAGTTTCAATGAAAGAAAAATATAAACAAACCAATATAACACATGACATTACATACCTCATATGATTAGGGGGGTACATACGGTTTAAGAGAAAAGGGGGGTGTGTCGGTTATTACACCATAAATCAATAACTCTTGAATGGTTTGTCCGATTTTGATTGAATTTGACACAAGAGACATTTTGGGATTGATCAGTTTTATGGGGCCCTG
>NW_007488509.1:0-285 GCF_000475195.1 Diaphorina citri
ACACTCTTCTCAATGTGCAAGATTACTTCATAGTTTCTGCAAAACTCTCTATGCGAGCTGTACTCAACATGCGGTCCACCGGGGTTTTCTGTGCGGCCGCGCCCCTTGGCAGCTTTAAAGTAAGACATTATTGACCGATCTTATTACTGAGTGTTAAGGCAGCCAAGGGTTTTCTTTGATGTCACCCATTTGATTTACTCGGCCAGCTCCTCCAGGAAAACCCTGACAAAAAAAAAAACTAGTACATATAGCTCGCTATACTGTAGTAATAGAAAGTAAAAAAAA
>NW_007488510.1:0-285 GCF_000475195.1 Diaphorina citri
AAATGATCATGATCGATTGCAAATATTTCAACGGGTTACTTTCTGGTGTTCTCGTGTTGACCCAGCACCTAAATGGGACGTATTGTGCCTCTAATTGCCCGTCTGATGAGGGACATACAACGGGATGGGCATGCTACGACACAGACCACATGAGTCTAATGTAGCAGTTGTTTCATTCCTACGAAATGAAAACGGCGGTGAAACACTCTTTTTTTTTTTTTGCAGAGAACGCCTCTGGCGTTAACCTCGCCTAGCGGTTACCTTCCACTCAAGAGTTAGGCACAC
>NW_007488511.1:0-285 GCF_000475195.1 Diaphorina citri
AAAGTGAAAACACAATACTCGATGAAACACGTGTAGTTTGAGTTTTACTACGAGTGTGAATGGAATGAATGGATGCCACGCTTGACGTAGCTTAACACGGGTGTTCTGATGGGAAACGGGGAATTCGGGGGGCAGATATGTCGCCTGTAGACAAACTAACACAAATTAGCAAGACAATAGGTTCCAGACAACTTACTTAAAAACAATAGGACTGAAAAGTCCCTTTACCCCCGCTGTTTTACCAAAAAGGGTTGAAAATTTCTTTCTCAATCGCTAGAATGATTG
>NW_007488512.1:0-285 GCF_000475195.1 Diaphorina citri
TGCAGTCCTATTCCAGCAGGATAAACAAGGTATATTATATTCTGAACAAGCTTGACTTCTGTTGTTTAAATACAGCTTTGAATGATTTCATTGATAACTCCGCATAAAATTCACCTTCTTATTCCTACTAGTGATGATAGCACTTCATTTACTCGTACCGAATTTGCTGCAGTTAGTTCTCAGGCAATAATGTTGAAATGGAGAGAGGCGAGATAAAGTAACATTCATGTCAGCATCTGAAAATAAAATAAATTAAACAAAATTATTCCACATGTTTTTTTTTTT
>NW_007488513.1:0-285 GCF_000475195.1 Diaphorina citri
TCTCTTTCTCTCTCTCTCTTTCTCTCCCTGTCCCTCTACAGCTGTCCTCAGGAGGTTGAGTGCAGCTTGAATTAGTCAGTAATACATACATCTGAATTATATAGGTACCTACCTACCTACCTGTGTAGGTTAGGTATATTTATTATAATTTTGTATGAACGCCTAAACACAGTTGTGTATGCAATATGCAACACATAAAATATCCGGTGTAGGGTAAGTGTACCATTTATTCGCCCACCTAAAAAACGTACCATTTATTGGCCCACCTGTACCATACGCCACATA
>NW_007488514.1:0-285 GCF_000475195.1 Diaphorina citri
ATTCTAATTATATATTATACATCATCGCCAATATTATTTAGGTTGAAGATTAGATATTTCTTGAAGAAGTGCTCGATATACATACATACCGTCCTACCTCATGGAACTTTGGATGATAACTTAATATAGAAGGTAATTTACAGGAGGGTCATTTCAATTTGTTTGTTACAACTTTCTATGTGTATTTCAAAGAGAATTCCAACTAAAAAATTTTCATTGTATTCTGTTTCAGAGCCCAATTCCGTTACAAGGAAAACTACACGACGTCCTATTTGGAACTCAAAG
>NW_007488515.1:0-285 GCF_000475195.1 Diaphorina citri
GCCCTCCTTCCTGTGAAATCTGAACGGTTAACATTGTCAATCTCATGCGTAAGTTCATATTTCACCATTTGTTTGTTCATCATCTTCATTTCTTCAGACGCGGCTTCAGCTGCCCTTGCCTGGTTAATAGCTTTATCAAGATTTATATCTGGATCTCTCAAACACTTCTCTACTTGTGCCTGATCCAATAATCCGAATATGAACTTGTCTCTCAACAAAATATCTCTATCCTTGAAGTTACATGTAGAAATCAACAATTTCAACTCTTTCAAATAACTCATGATA
>NW_007488516.1:0-285 GCF_000475195.1 Diaphorina citri
ACTAGGAGATCCTCGGCTGTAATCTGAAGATTATTGGCTTCATCCAATACGTTCTTAGCTTCATCGCCCAGCTCCTCATTTGAAGTAAGAAATTCCTTGACTTCTCGAACAACACGGTCATTGGAATTTCTTAATTTCTGTACTTTGATTTGAGATTGAACTGAGTCTACTTGCGAACTGTCTGCTAGAGCTTCCTTCAAAGTAGCACAGCTGGAAACACATTCCTGAAGATGTTCCACCAACTTCTGTATGCGTCTCACGGAAGCATCCATGACACGTAGTATG
>NW_007488517.1:0-285 GCF_000475195.1 Diaphorina citri
TCTTATTGTTTGAAGGGTTGATGTTGAATTATTACTGAGAAATCAAAATCATGCCGTAAATTTGGACTCTGTATTGTTAACAAATTTACTAACCCCCAAGAGTTTGTATCCCCCATTTTTCAAGACCAGCTGATTTTTTCTTTCTTTTTTTTTTGAGTTGTGATGTCAGAGTCCAGCAGTCTAGTTTAACAAAAACTGTAGGGATGTCTGTAGGTACCAAAGTCTCAACTTTTTAACCATGATAATTTGAAGTCATTAGCTCTCCAGGCCACCCTTCACAAGTTG
>NW_007488518.1:0-285 GCF_000475195.1 Diaphorina citri
ACAACAACAACAACAACAACAACAACAACAACAACAACAACAACAACAACAACAACAACAACAACAACAACAAAAATATCAACAACAGCTCACTGAATATTTAACAGCTCACGAAAAATTTTCAAAAGCTCGCAAATAGCTAGGTAATAAGGAGATCTGTATCTACTAATGATGTGTAAATACACACTTAGAAAAAAGGAGTGAGATCCCCCACAAAAACACAAATGTGAAAAAAAAAAAGGCCAAGTTCCTATCCAAAAATGTCGGCCTATAAAAGTGGTGAGA
>NW_007488519.1:0-285 GCF_000475195.1 Diaphorina citri
ACATTTTTGTTGATCTGACATAATAGTTCGAACACAGGTAAAGCATCGGACGTATTGGTTTTGAGTTAGTAAAAAAAATTGCATAATAGAGCATTATGGTATAAAAAGACGAAAGTTATCTACACAAACTGGAAACTGGTCTATGGAAGTTGACGGAGGTGACCGGCAGAACAATTATTGTGGTAGCCTAACCTCCTGTCTTGAAGACTTGGTCAGTATGTCTGATGGGAATAGGCAGGGCCTTATCTAAGGGGGGGGGGTGAGGGGGTCTTGGTACATGACTGT
>NW_007488520.1:0-285 GCF_000475195.1 Diaphorina citri
TTTCCACAAGTTTGGCCATGCCTCGGGATGAACTAGCGGGATTCCGGAGCGAAGCGACGGAATTCAGCTAGTAACCTATAAAAACCAGAGGTAAAAGTCCCTTATACAAAATTTCATTTCTGAATCCACAAGTTCAAAAGTTAAGTTGATTTGAACTCTATGAACACACTGCATTACTACATAGTTGTCTAAGTACCTGCTTTTATTTAAGTTTAGAATCAAGCCAACCTTGGAAGAAAACAATAAATATGTTTAAATACCTGAGAAAAAAAAAAAAAAAAAAAT
>NW_007488521.1:0-285 GCF_000475195.1 Diaphorina citri
TATCCCAATGGATTCATTGAACAAGTTGTACTCCAAAACACAGTTACCAAGGTAATGATCGGTTTATTGAACCGTTTGACTAGAGAGATTGACACCCAGACAAACAGAATGAAAGAAAAGTGATGTAGTTGACAAAAATGAAGAAAAATCAGATAAAAACAATACCTACTCGTATAATGAAGTGAACATGTACCTACTTGAGAATTTAACTGAAAGTGGTCAAACGCCTAATAACTGTCAAGAGAAGCAAGCCGCTAACAAAACTACAAGACCAACAAACAACTC
>NW_007488522.1:0-285 GCF_000475195.1 Diaphorina citri
CAAATCGGCAAATTTGGTGGTAAACACAAAATGACACCCAACTGACCCAACATGACGCTGATTTTTATGGGTGGATACCACAAATTAACGACCCTCCTGTACGGTGAGTTTCAGTCGTGTTGGGTAAATACATAACTCAAACTGAACGCACGTTTCATTATATTGACATTAGGAGGTACTGTTTCCTCCTCTGCCTCGTCCTTCTTTTCCTCTCCTAACTTCCTTATCCTTCTAAGCTTCAACTTTCTCCCGCTGAAAAAAAGCAACTTTGTTCAACTTTTTCAA
>NW_007488523.1:0-285 GCF_000475195.1 Diaphorina citri
GTCATAGGAACGGCTTATCATAGGCTATTAAGTTAAATCAAATTTTTTAGACCGCTAGACTTTGATTAAGAATATAACTTTGATTACTTTTGGGACTAAATTGATTAAGTGAAGCTTACTTCGAAAGTCGGTCAGTTTTGGTTTGATTTTAGTCCTTTATTCTGGGAACGGTATTTTTGATTTCGATGATAATACCTAGGTAGTTTCTCCTCTGATATTAACAAAAAATTGTTTTTCGAAAGAAAAGAAAAAAAATCTCATATTATTATTATTATTATCATTATT
>NW_007488524.1:0-285 GCF_000475195.1 Diaphorina citri
TTTTTTTTTTTTTTTTTTTTTTTTTTCAATGGTTCTAACTTTAGGGAATCGATTATTTGAATTGCTTTGGATTAACTCTTTAAGTGCTGGCGAGACATATATTATATGTACCTATTTATTCGAATTAGTTTGCAACGAGCACAAAGATTTTATCTTACTAAAAAAATGATGATTTTTTTTTCATAATTTAGTAAATGAAGGGTTAAAAATAATAATAACAAAATGGGATGGATTTTTCATAATTTGGTAAATAAAGGGTTAATCCCACAGTCTTTCCCCACCTCT
>NW_007488525.1:0-285 GCF_000475195.1 Diaphorina citri
AAGTGGAGAGCATCAAGCAGGTAGAGGGAAGCGACGGCTTAAACCGCATGTGGGGTAGCTATATGTCGTTTCTCAATGTCACCATTTCTTCTAGCACTTTCTGGATCATTGCACTAAGAGAAAAGCTTGATAAGTTGACAACTAATTAATAAGCTTCGAATGAATTCAGTGTAGGTGTAACAAAGAAAAGTTGAAAAAAGCTTTCCCTCTAAAAGCTTTTTAAACTTCAAAAAGTCATTCTAAAGTTGAATACGCAAACTTCAAGAAGCCATTAAAAAGGTGGAA
>NW_007488526.1:0-285 GCF_000475195.1 Diaphorina citri
AAATCTCGCGGACCACTTGAGATTATGTATGTATATGCAATCAATTGTACATTGTACACGCTATGTGACAATGGGTATAACAAAAACAAAAGATACGTTGCACTTTCTTCACAGGCTGATTCAGTACTAGTCAGCACTATAGTACTGACATTGGAGTCCCTGTCTCTCTCTCTCTCTCTCTCTCTCTCTCTCTCTCTCTCTCTCTCTCACACACACACACACACACACACATACCGGTAACGTAATATTTCTAAGGACATACTACTTGGTAACATATTTTTCAGA
>NW_007488527.1:0-285 GCF_000475195.1 Diaphorina citri
CGTCGCGTCGGTCAGCTACATAGATTTCTTGTTGTACATTGCGTTACGTCGCGTCGTTCGTAAGGCTAAATATCTACCGTAATAAATAAAAAGCGATTTTATAGCGGCCTAAGCCGTCTTACGTCTTTGTAAGACCAAAAATGTGATCCGACGTAACCACAGCCTGACTGATGCAGTCATGGTGCACGAAAAATGACACACTGAGCTTGTAAAAAAAAAGTTGAAATAAACTTCAGACTTAGGGAGAAAGAGACGAAAAGAAAGAGGGAGGAAGGGGAATAATCT
>NW_007488528.1:0-285 GCF_000475195.1 Diaphorina citri
GGAGGGTAGTTTAGGGGGGGGAAGGGGCTGGGGTAGTTTGTGGAGTGGATGGGGGGATCATGTTCAAATAAATTCAGCACGATTTTTTTTTGTTTTGTTTTGACAGCGCGCATATATAGGTACCTACCAGCATTTGTATACAATAGCTCCCGTGATAGTTATGTATGTTGTTTGAAAAAAAAAGGATGATGTATGAGCTATTAATTAATCCAAAAATAGAGGTAAAATTCAAGCTAATCAAGGGTCTCTATCTCTAACTCTAAAAAAAAAAAAAAAAAAAAAAAA
>NW_007488529.1:0-285 GCF_000475195.1 Diaphorina citri
CGGGGTGGATTTCATCCTGAAGGGATAAGGTTCGTTCTCGGAACGGCGAAAGTCAAGTCATAAAATTTATATAGGTGTAATAATGGGGGAACGATATTTGTGGCAAGCATTTTTGATTAACACAATTAAATTTCCTTCTCTCTTCGATTTCGGGACGATAAGACTTTAGCAGTTACAGTTCCCTTTATCAAACCTTTAAAGAAAGTAAAAAAAAAGGCTCCAATCTCGCTCTTCTCTCTTTGCAGAAGTCTTCAAGACATCCTGGACTACCGGGAGCCAGATCTG
>NW_007488530.1:0-285 GCF_000475195.1 Diaphorina citri
AAAAGTAGAATGTAGAATGATGACGTATTAATAAAATTAAACGTATAAAGTTCCTATTTTAGAATCTTTAAATTCTAAATCGAAAGTCACAGCTTTTTCCAACGTCTTTATTTATGTAACTATACTTATTTTCCACACTGTAGTTCGGATCAAACGTACGTAGGTAAGTAGATACTTACATATCTACAGGCTACAGAGAGGGAAGGAAAAAAAAAATACAATAACAAAAAATCTTTTCTTTTTTGTCCAATTTGCCAGGCAGGTAAATACCAAACTATGAGAGTC
>NW_007488531.1:0-285 GCF_000475195.1 Diaphorina citri
CAATTGTTATGTAGAGTGAAAATCATTCTGTCAAAATAAGGAAAAAGAAACATGTCAGATGTCAGTGATTGTTGATAAGGCCATTTCAGCTGAAGAAAGGTGTTACCTACTCATCTTCCAAATATTTAAGAAAATACAAAATTAAGTATCTTTCAGGGTGTCTAACATTATGGAAATATAAAATTCCCTGACTTTTCTCAGTTTTCCAGTCCATTTTTCCAAATTTCCAGTCTACTTTTTCAAGATTTTCCACCCTATTTCCACTGCATCACAACGGATTTTTTT
>NW_007488532.1:0-285 GCF_000475195.1 Diaphorina citri
CATCAAAAACCTCCTTCGTCTTATTTTTTTCTTCAAACATGAAAATATGTAACTTTTGAAGAACAAGAATTATCTTGTGTTTCGTTCAGGCTTGAGGCAGTTCTTAATAACTTTCCACTTTGAATCAAGGAGCAGCAATCTTTCAAAAAAATCCCTCTTTCTTCCTTTTTTTTCCACTCTTCAGGAAAAACAAAAAAGATCTACCTATACCTACCTAAGAAGGTTTTTCTTTCTCGTATCACTCTTCCCCCTAAAATACTTGAGTCATAATATTTTCCTTGTTGA
>NW_007488533.1:0-285 GCF_000475195.1 Diaphorina citri
GAAAAGCTAGGAGTCGAGTTTTCTCCTGTTATATGCATGATGGAATGTTTTCAGTGTAATATTCCGGTAGATGTGGAAGTTCCCATATTTGGTGCTTCCCCTATCGGTGGGAAAAAATAGAAAAATTAAAATCTGAATAGGCCATAACTCAGGCCCTGGTTGTCGGATCGAGCTCAAACTTGTACCAAAGTACTACGTTCCTTAAGACTTAAGACCTTTGATATGATGTATCACAAACAGGGGGTTCTTATTTAAGATTTTAAAGTTGGCCCCCGTTTCAAGGAC
>NW_007488534.1:0-285 GCF_000475195.1 Diaphorina citri
GCTTGTTCAGAAGTCACATCTATCAAAAATTGCTACAAAAGGAGCTGTCAAGATAGTCATGAATGAGCCAGTGTTATTGTAGGGTTAGCTTAGAATGCTTAGATGCAAAAATGAGCTTTCACAATTTGAGCAGTGACCAGAGTTATTATTATAGGGTTTGGTTAAACACAAAATGGAGTTGTCTTCTTCGCTTCTGAACAGTTACCAAAAATAATCTCACCTTTACTCTCTCCGGTGTTTCTGTCCTTCACACATCGGATTTCCTGGATGTTCCCGAACGGGGAG
>NW_007488535.1:0-285 GCF_000475195.1 Diaphorina citri
AAAGAAATGAGCCAAGACCATTTACAAGGGGTGATATTAGCCTGAAAAAGAAATGAGCCAAGACCATTTACAAGGGGTAATATTAACCTGAAAAAGAAATGAGCCAAGACCATTTACAAGGGGTGATATTAACCTGAAAAATAAATAAATCAAGACCATTTACAAAGAGTGACATTAACCTGAAAAGGAAAACAAGAACATAGACTTCATCAACCAATAACGAACCAGACGGGTTTATGATCACTGATAACTGACTCAGTAATATAAGCAACGCAGCCTTGAATA
>NW_007488536.1:0-285 GCF_000475195.1 Diaphorina citri
CCGTTTATTTCATTCCTTAATTCCCAGCCGTTTCTGAGATATAGGCGTGGTTCGCAAATCACGAACCACCCTGTATATCACGAAATACTCGGCTCACTATGGAGAACATCAATTTATTTGATTGTATTTGCTTTGCAATATTTATCCAGTTCGAGTGCCCTTCTCGTGTATTTATTTCTCGATCTTGTTTTCATCTTTGACATCTTACTTAATTCAATCAATATTGAAGACGTTTCAAAATAGCTCAAAACATCATCCTACACACAAAATGGACTAGAAACACAT
>NW_007488537.1:0-285 GCF_000475195.1 Diaphorina citri
AAAAAAAAAAAAAAAAAAAAAAAAAAAAAACACTCAGAGGCTTAGGTGTAGGGGCAAACAGCCCTAAAAGATTGAGCTTATAGGTACGAATCTAATTACCTTACCAGTTTCTCATCAGTACCTGAAAGTCAGCGGCGACAGCACGTTGAATGCATCAGTTCAGAACACATGCGTTAAGCAACGTTGGATGTGGCGTATTTCCTATCCGGATGGGTGACCATCTGGGCAATGGCGTGTTGATTTTTCTCACCCCTCACTCAACGTGAGAAAGAGAGTGACTTGTCG
>NW_007488538.1:0-285 GCF_000475195.1 Diaphorina citri
ACGAGTGCCACGAAGATCCGCCAAACTGATCACCCAAGAAGAAACCGACAAGGAAAACGAATCGGTAGCGAGCGATACCCCTCTTAGCGCTCGAATAGCGAAGAAAGACTCGACCGGCGCGAAGAAGAAGTCTTTAGCGGCCGAAACTAACGAAGATCAGGCTCCCGTGAAAGGGAAAAAGGCCGAGAAGGAGACGCCAAAGCGGAGGAAATCCGTGAAGGCCGCCCCTCTGGACGACTCGGCCGAAGAGCCGAAGGGGGAGAGCATTTTCGATGACTCCTTTGA
>NW_007488539.1:0-285 GCF_000475195.1 Diaphorina citri
GCCTAGCCTTTGTCCAATCACTAGTGCACTGTGCATTTTTCAACATACAGGGTGGCTTAAAAGTGTGTGGTTCACTAGTGCATTTTTCAAAATCAACGGGCTGAGCCCATGTGTAAAAGTGTGTGCTTCATGTAATTTTCAGCACTTTCTTACAACTAGGGGACCTCCCGTAACTCCACCCCTGATAATTTCAGAAAGTTCATATTTTCTTAAAACAACTAAAAAAAATCACGGAAAACATTTTCATTTTTTCAGGCTTTATTGTAGGAAGTTAGGAACAAATCC
>NW_007488540.1:0-285 GCF_000475195.1 Diaphorina citri
TGACCTTCTCAGCAGTTCACACTACAATCAGGCAGCCAGGAACTGAATAACTGATGTAGATTGTACCTAGACTGATTGAATCAGGCACTTGTGATCACTGATAAGAAAATTTGTTATCTATGCAAGGTACCAAAATGTTATGTCCATCAAGAGATTTTATTTTTGTTTATGTTGGGGGATGAATTATGAATGATCTTGATAATCATAAGAGTCTTGTTGATGATTAGCACTAAAAAATCACTTTTGAATTTTTTTAACTGATAATTTTTTTTTTTTTTTTTTTAA
>NW_007488541.1:0-285 GCF_000475195.1 Diaphorina citri
TCTCAGCCATAACTCGGAAATTCCGGCCGTTTCCCGGTATAAAATTGAACTGAGCCTACAAAGTTGACGGAAAACTATTGACACCCCCAAAAGAGTAACTTTCACTTTTTCCTCACTACGTTATTCCCGTTTTCCTTTCACCTAATATGGCATTTTCCTCTTCGTCTTCTTCGGTTTCTCCTCCTCCTTCTTCCTCCTCCTCCTTCTTCCTCCTCCTCCTTTTTCTTCACACGTCATGTCAAAATGGAGAAATATTAACATGGCAGAATAGCGGAACGGAGGGGA
>NW_007488542.1:0-285 GCF_000475195.1 Diaphorina citri
AAAGATAAAATGCCGAAAACATAATATATTATTATCAAATTTTCTCAACATTGCCAGAACGAAACGAAGACGAAGAAGAAGAAGGAGGAGGAGGAGAAGAAGAAGAAGAAGAAGAAGAAGAAGAAGAAGAAGAAGAAGAAGAAGGAGGAGAAGAAGAAGAAGAGAGAAAAATGAAGAAGAAGTAAACAACAGAGCACATCTTTTGTTTACAATCAGTCTTTGCTATTCAAAATGTATACTCAAATATACAGGGTGTTAGGGTGTTGATAGAAGAAGTACCTGATA
>NW_007488543.1:0-285 GCF_000475195.1 Diaphorina citri
TGAAGAATCAATTTGCTGCTAGGAATAACTCTGCGTTTCTTTAGGGTAATACATACTCGTACATTGCTACAGAGAAGAGAAAAAAATAGTAGTTTTCTACTGATGGATTCATTAACTTGAATGCCAGCAAGTACATTTTTCAAGTAGAAAAAGTTTAGCTCTTTTTCCGTGACACTCAGGAAGAATCCTGAAAGTTTTGACTTCTGTTAGGAATCAATATGAGCCACAAAGCAAACGACATGCCTTTAATCCCTAAGCATTGTCAAAATCCGGTTAAGGCAGGAA
>NW_007488544.1:0-285 GCF_000475195.1 Diaphorina citri
GCGGTATTCAGGTTCCCCCTATAGATGTAACATAGTATCGCAAAACAATAAAATTTTGCATTTACTTGTTGGTTTCAGTTAGTTAGTTAGTTGTTTCACTATAACTTTAGAACGGTTTATCCAATTTTGATGAAATTTGGCAACAATTTAGAGGACATTTGCTCATTAGATTTTCCTCGTAGAGCTTTTTACGAGTAAGCTTTAGAGTACATTGAACCATCACTAGGAGTTGTGACATGCATATCCACCAATAGCAGGGCTTGGTTTCACAAATAAATAGAAGAT
>NW_007488545.1:0-285 GCF_000475195.1 Diaphorina citri
TATGAAACCCAAATTGTCTTTTAACATGAGACTGCAGTAGACGCATAATTTTCATTCGAACTTGAGACCATCCTTCTTTCTGTATAATTTTATGTATTTACTGTTTTGTCTGTTTTCCAAAATCCAGATCCATGCCTGGTGTGTTATCTCAAGATCAAGAATCAGGATTGGGGATGTCATTCCATCACGTATCTAATGTGTGACGTCACATCATCTAATCTCACCTCATCACTTCCCAGATAACATTAGGTGCTAGCCCTACTTCCTATTTTTGGGTGTGTACCT
>NW_007488546.1:0-285 GCF_000475195.1 Diaphorina citri
AAAATGGTGACTCGGTTTTGCAAATTTCTGAAAACTTCATCACGCCAAGTTCCTCTTCAGTGTTCAAAGGACACGAAGTTAAGCGCAGTTGAGCGTGTTTCTCAACAATCTAGAAATGATTTTTAAACTATTTAGTAGTTTTTTTTACTCTCCAGACTTATCTACAAATGTATTTATGTCTGAAACATTTTTCTTATCTTTAAGAGCCAGTTTAAGCAATACAAAAGCACAAGAAATTAACCCTTAGACCGGCTACTCACTATCACGTATCAGGTAGACCTGGCA
>NW_007488547.1:0-285 GCF_000475195.1 Diaphorina citri
AAAATTTTCCCTTTACAATAACCCGGACTTTACGTTCTCGCTTAATGAAAGTCCTTGAAGTTATTTTATACAGGGTGTTGTCCATAGAAGAAGAAGAAGGAAGAAGAGGAGGAGGAAGAAGAAGTGGACAAAGAAGAAGACAAGGAAGAAAAAAAGGAAGGGGAAGAAGAAGAAGAAGTAGAAGAAGAAGAAAAAGAAGAAGGAGATGGAGGAGAAGAAGAAGAAGCATAAGAAGAAGGAGAAGAAGGAGGAGAAGAAGAAGAAGAAGGAGAAGAAGAAGAAGGA
>NW_007488549.1:0-285 GCF_000475195.1 Diaphorina citri
TGGTTCTCTTCTGTTTAATGCTGTCCAAATAAGTTTGATGAGACAATATATAGCCTTTACCTTCATAAATATTCATAATGCATTAGCAAAATACGTTGGAAACTACCCATAGCTTAGATAGATCTTGGTAGAGGAAACGGACAGAGAAGGGTGGAATTCGCAGTTTCAGAAGATACAACAAAAAGATGAAGGAACGCAAAACATAGTAAAGAAAAACAATGCGACATAACACGTGAAAAACTGGGTAGGAGAGGGAGAGAGAGAGAGGGAGAGAGAGAGAGAGAG
>NW_007488550.1:0-285 GCF_000475195.1 Diaphorina citri
GAAAGTTCGTATTACATGTTTGTTTTTTCAATATTCATCGGGGTTTCAGTTACCTTGCATTTTCCATGAAATTCAAACAGTCAATTTTCAATTCAATACGAATTA
The DNA here is from genome assembly GCF_000475195.1 of Diaphorina citri. Classification (NCBI taxonomy): domain Eukaryota; kingdom Metazoa; phylum Arthropoda; class Insecta; order Hemiptera; family Psyllidae; genus Diaphorina; species Diaphorina citri. Next base: position 106 of record NW_007488550.1, read on the forward strand.
AAAATTGAACTTTCAGGAAGAACTTCACATTTCGCAAAAGTTATGATTATAAGCTTATGACACTTAGGTATGACGAAAACTTCGGACGAAAAGATAGAGAAAAGCCAGCCTAGTTGGTAGTGCGTCTGCCTTGTAAGCGCTAGGCCGCGGGTTCGATTCCCGCCCGGGGCGGATTTTATC
>NW_007488551.1:0-285 GCF_000475195.1 Diaphorina citri
GCTGCCCACATTGTTTCGTTTTTCACCATGTTGCCTGGCATGGTATGACCTTGTTGCTTGTCGCAATGCCTAAGATACATACTTATGCTCTTCCTCCTCAACTTTGAATACATAGATGAGCCTCGTTCAGATAAAATTTCTACAATATTTCTACCAGTAATGCAAACACCAGCCTTTTTAGCTTAGTTGGTAGTACGTCTACCCTGTAAGCGCTAGGCCGCAGGTTCGATTCCCGCCCGGGGCGGATTTATCCTGAAATGATAAGGTTCGTTCTCGGAACGGCGG
>NW_007488552.1:0-285 GCF_000475195.1 Diaphorina citri
AAAATGTTCCTCAGGTAATATGTTTGTGCTCGTGTATTTTTCTTGTCTACCTACCTACCTTTCTGGTGCCCATACATGACATATCCTAAAGTCCGACTCGCCACAAAAACCCGTCCTTGTGTAGAAATCTGTAGTGGACACAGGCCAGAATCCATTACCAAACAAGTACAATATTGTCATTTATTTTTCAGGAGCTATTCTCGAGTGAACAGATGTATCGTCAAACCAGTTTTCAGCCGCCACACAAGCTGTTATCTTAACCTCCTGAGATTCTCCACACATGCT
>NW_007488553.1:0-285 GCF_000475195.1 Diaphorina citri
AAATATGTAACGTAGTGGGAGTTAGGTAAGTAGGTAGATAGAGGGTATGTAACATACCTACATACATAAATATGTAACATAGTGGGAGTTAGGTAAGTAGGTAGATAGAGGGTATGTAACATACCTACATACATAAATATGTAACGTAGTGGGAGTTAGGTAAGTACCTACATACATAAATATGTAACGTAGTGGGAGTTAGGTAAATAGGTAGATAGAGGGTATGTAACATACCTACATACATAAATATGTAACGTAGTGGGAGTTAGGTAAGTACCTACATAC
>NW_007488554.1:0-285 GCF_000475195.1 Diaphorina citri
TGGTGTCTCGCCTGGTAAACAGGAGGGTGTGGGTTCAATCCTAGCCGGTGTGTGGAATTGTGTCCTCATTATAGGATGTTCTTAGGTAGGTAAGTGGGTAGTTATAATATGTACCTACATGGTTTGTAGGCGGGGCCATTACTAGATTGATGAAAGATATTGTTCCAGGTATACAAATCATTAGTTCTGGGGCGTTGTTCATATTCCCTTACTAGCTGAATTCCGTCGCTTCGCTCCGGAATCCCGCTAGTTCATCCCGAGGCATGGCCAAACTTGTGGAAAAGG
>NW_007488555.1:0-285 GCF_000475195.1 Diaphorina citri
GAACAGGCCGATATCTGTTGGAGCTAAAGTTTGGATGTAAGTTGAACGTTGTTGACAGAAGGTAGACCTGACGGGCGGGCCTGTTTAGGCGTACCTGTACCTGTCAGGTCTACTTGATACTAAGTTGCCGTCCTGAGGCAAGATGAAGCACATGTTGCAGTGATTAACCAGAATGTAGCATGCTCTCAAGACCATGTCAATCCAATACAAAATCTTTAAAGCATGCTGGGTGTTGCCTCAAGTTTAACCGTCGATTGAGATGGTTTTGAAGCATTCTTCATGGCA
>NW_007488556.1:0-285 GCF_000475195.1 Diaphorina citri
CCCAAATATTATTAATTTTCTATAGGTACTTACCATCATTATAATTATCCATCTTTACGAAGTGGGAAGATGGAAACTAGCAAAAAAACAGAGAAACAACAGTCACCAAAAAGCCAAAAAACTAATTAACACTTTTACAGTTCAAGTTCACAACTTTACACCAAAACAAAAACTTTGATCTAAACAGAAAAATGGCGTCTCTAAAAGTCTAAACCGAGAAAAAATGGCGTCTCTAAACCGAGAAAAAAAATGGCGACTCTTAACCGCAGTCGAGAGCTTGGTTAA
>NW_007488557.1:0-285 GCF_000475195.1 Diaphorina citri
ACCAAATACTAGTTATAAACCAAATGCTAGTTCTAAACCACCTGCATGTCGGAACTGTAAAAATGAATATCATTGGTATAGGGACTGCCCTAAATTACAAGCAAAGGAGTCCAAGCCGCCTAAAATGAATACCTTGCAAACAAGTGAATGCCAGGGTATTTTGCCCAGAATTAACGTTGGCATAGATGATGTGGCTCACACTGCCTTGCTGGATTCAGGGGCTTTCCCCAATTTTATTGACAAAAATGTGCTTTCCCCAGAGGACCTTTGTTCTATTTCTAGTGA
>NW_007488558.1:0-285 GCF_000475195.1 Diaphorina citri
AATAATCTATTAGTTATAGGTATGGACAAGTTTTATTTTGTATAGATTACAAGAAACTGTGGATTGTTCATAAGAAAAAAAAAAATGTAACAGACAATTTTATTGAGGAAATAATTGATCTAAGATGACAATTAGTTACAGTTAATGATAGGTTTGAAAAGTTTGAGTTTCACTAGATATTGGTTATTTTTGTTAGCAACACTGGATGGGTTTGATGCACCAACTGTAGATAAAAACAATTTGAAGATTTTTTTGTTAACTCACGATTACCGGCTATTTAAAGTA
>NW_007488559.1:0-285 GCF_000475195.1 Diaphorina citri
TATTATAATCTATTTTGTATTATGTAATTTTATGTACAAATATAATAAATAAAGCACATTTTAATACTAATACTAATAATACTAAAGACTAAAATACTAGAAGAATAAACAATCCACACCAAACATCTACTCAAACATGGAAACCAATAGAACCCCAACACAAGAGAGAGGAGAGAGCGACGTGCTGTGCCCTAACATGTCCCCATAGTATGACCGCCAGGTGGTACATCTCACCTGGTCCTCACATGGTACCTCCAGTCAGCTGATCTTGATCTTATATAGTGT
>NW_007488560.1:0-285 GCF_000475195.1 Diaphorina citri
ATCACATTATTACACCGATTTTGAACCATAAATCCTAAAGTATGTCCATATTGTCCATGGGTCAGGGGTTTGATATACGGTTGGGTTTATGGCACCTTATTTGGGTTTTCGATACTCGCAGTGTGTCTATTATGAGCTCATATTTCAACTGTGTACACAGAAATAATATAGGTTACCCTCCGATCCGATCTAGGGAACTTGAAAGAGAAATGTTACGTTTTGTTAAAGAAAAAAGTTGTTCGTAAGGAAAAACTTTTCTCTGATTACTGTTTACTCGATATTAAA
>NW_007488561.1:0-285 GCF_000475195.1 Diaphorina citri
TCGAGCACGCGAGGAGGGGAAGTTTACCTCCGCTTGAGATCGTTACCCTTCCTCCACTTATATTCATACCTCCGTGCTTGAGACTCTCATGTTCCGAGAGCTGTATCTCACGATCTAGTGAACGCATTTTCTTCGTTTTAGTCTCAATATTTTTTTTAATTTTTATAGTTTTTTCTGAGATAATAAAAAAAAAATCATGAGAATCACCAATTCCGTCGCTTCGCTCCGGAATCCCGCTAGTTCATCCCGAGGCATGGCCAAACTTGTGGAAAAGGCATGGCCGAA
>NW_007488562.1:0-285 GCF_000475195.1 Diaphorina citri
CTCTCTCTCTCTCTCTCTCTCTCTCTCTCTCTCTCTCTCTCTCTCTCTCTATCTCTCTCTCTCTCTCTGTCTCTTTCTTTCTTCATCTTGTCCTTACACATGAACGATCAAAAGGGAGGAACATCATTGAATATAATATTATCTCCGAGAAAAATAAATAATGATAATAAAATATTTCCATAGGAAGGAAATTTTCATTTATAAGTATATGCATACCTACATCGTATGTACAATGTAAGTACATAATTATGTACCCTATAGGTTACATAATGATTTCCTTTCATA
>NW_007488563.1:0-285 GCF_000475195.1 Diaphorina citri
AATACCTGCGGCCCGCCAATGTTCAACAAATATCAAAAATGGCCCTCTATACATTTTGAGTTTGACATGCCTGGCCTAAGGGGTAAGGGGTTTCTTAGTACTTGTTTACCTTATATTGAAGTATGTATATTGTTTTGTGTAGGTACGTGGAACAATAATTTTCTTAGAAAGGGACAATATTTTCATTGCGGGGGGTTGCTTTCCACTCGACTAGGTCATCCCTTGCCTTGATTAGATTTTCCCCTCTTCTCCCTGGAAATTTCCCTCCCTCCCCTTCTTTCTCGA
>NW_007488564.1:0-285 GCF_000475195.1 Diaphorina citri
TGACTTTGGTTGATATCTGGATGAGTGACTGTCCGATTTTTACCAAATTGTTACAGTCGCGTCCTTGGACCATACTGGTATAGTATACCAAATTTCATCGCTGTACGATAAACCGTTCTTGAGATATTTTGAATACAAACTTTTCAATTTTTTCCATAAAATAAGGGTTAAATAACAATTACCTTGGTTAATATCTGGATGAGTGACTGTGGATGAACAAACGCAAGACCTCACGATGGTTGACTGCGGTTCAGGACGAGCCTTTACATGGCTAGATACCATCAC
>NW_007488565.1:0-285 GCF_000475195.1 Diaphorina citri
TCACTGAAGGCAACGTTGTTAGTGGTTGGTATCAGGATCAGTGACCATGTGGACAATCTCTTGTTACTGGCTTTTCCCTACTCCACTCAGGCTGGGTTTAAGTTAATGTGGAGAAGTGGGTAAGCTGTTACCGTAGACAGAGTAGATTCCGCGTCACTAAAAACATTACCTGCAGTTTTACGTTAATGTTCTCTATCAACCAAAAGTCCCTAACACAAGAGGAGGGTTAACGCATTGTTGTTTTTAACATGTCGCGTTTGTTTGTGCATAACTTTATTATTAATA
>NW_007488566.1:0-285 GCF_000475195.1 Diaphorina citri
AGTTGTAAAAAAAAACACCCACACACATACCCACCCACTCACACCCACACACATACCTACCCCCACACACACACCCACCCACACACATCTGTCTCCTAGGATGAAAAGGGACCCAAAGTGTTTTGTTGATGTAGACGAAAGCAAATGCTATGTCACGGCAGTACGAGTAGGCAAGATACCCCGTTACTCGAATTAATTGATGTACACTGTACAGTACAGTTACATTTATACTATCTAATTGTACAGTATAGTTACATTTATACAATCTGATTGTACAGTACAGTT
>NW_007488567.1:0-285 GCF_000475195.1 Diaphorina citri
AAAAATGTCAAATTTGTGTGTTGATGTTCAGATATTTTTTTTTTAACTTAGTTGGCTCTTTGTTTAATTTATTTATTATTTTCCCCCCACTGCTTTGAACAATGTTTTTTGCATGTCCTTTGGAGCAGTTTACTACTTTATTATTATTTATTTATTTTTCCCCCTAGTCTTAGAATAATCTTCCCAAATTTAGACTAATCCTAGTCCTAGTCTTAGACTAATCTTGTCTGTTAGTTAGTTATGGTTCAGTCGTTTGTAGCCTCTCTTACCGATCAGATATCTAAA
>NW_007488568.1:0-285 GCF_000475195.1 Diaphorina citri
TTTTAGGTCTATGAGACCGCGGTCTGTCAGATAGTGGGCATTAAAAGATCGAAGTTTTGAAATAGCGCCCTGATCAAGTGTAACCGCATCCTTGCATGAATCATGTTTTCATTTCTTTTTAAGTCATCACAATCACTGTCACTCAGCACACTATACTCAGTACAAGGAACCCCTATATTTCCTGACAGTTGGTACACTTTTACAACCTACGAAGAACGGTAAAGTCCAGGGATCGAGGCCAGTTATCGTCATAGTTTAGTGGAAACATAAACACAGTTATGGAAA
>NW_007488569.1:0-285 GCF_000475195.1 Diaphorina citri
GAGAAGAGAGAAAGCAATGAATAGATCGATGATATTAGCAAGAGTAGCACGGTTTCTACTTCTACTAACAATAACACACGAGCACATACGAAGAAGAAATAGGTCTTCACTTGACGACATACACAACTTTACTGATGGAAAAGAGTCAACATGTTTCAGCATTTCATGATGTCATCCTCAGGACTAGTTTGCTGATTTTGCTATCAGAGTAAAGACTAGAAGAGGATATGTTACATTGTGATTATCACCCAAGTCAGCAGTTTCTATCTGGATGTCGTCCCTATG
>NW_007488570.1:0-285 GCF_000475195.1 Diaphorina citri
ACACAATTCACTGGTGAACAGGTGTGTGTACTTGCTTGAGAAGATATTAATGAAATTCATCTTCAAGATATTTTTTTTATTCTTCTTCTTTTTTTTTCGTCAAAGAAGTTGACAGAATGATGGGTAGCTTTATCAAGTAGGTAGAGATACCTTCTTGACTTCTTATAATGCTTGTTAAAACTAAGCAAAAAAAGCTTTTTCTTTACTAATAAATTTTCTTCTTAGCTTTTTTATTAAAATTCTAAAAGGTTGATTTTGACAGACTGTGACCTTCCATTAGGTACT
>NW_007488571.1:0-285 GCF_000475195.1 Diaphorina citri
GCACTAATATTGTACCGGGTAGGTCCACAAATGAGTGACCAGGCCCCCCTGTTCCAGAAAAAATATTGACCAGTTTTTTGAGGGGGGAGGGCCAAAACTGGGACGCATTGCGCACCTATTCTAACCAGACCTGCAAAGATACCCAGTACTCCCTAGCCTATACGCAGATTATGTGTTCACCATGTATAATTTGTATATAATCTATTATTTATGTTTTATCTACCTATGTATATTGAGTTATTATCTATGTGATATGTACATAGGTGGTACCTATCATGTTATATA
>NW_007488572.1:0-285 GCF_000475195.1 Diaphorina citri
GAGGAAAAACCCGATGAAAATTATGTGTAATGAAAATATATTGCCTGACAAAATGCATGAGAGGAGATGAAATAAGAGAAAGAGAGAGATCAGGAGAAAGGAAGAGGGAGAGAGAGAGAAGGAGAGAGAGAGAGAGAGATGAGAGAGAGAGAAAGAGAGAGAGATCAGGAGAAAGGGAGAGGGAGAGAGAGAGATAGAAAGGGAGAGGGAAAGAGAACATTGAAAATTGCAGTACAAAAAAGCCAAGGAAAAAGAAGGAATGAAAGAATAATGGATATTATTAAC
>NW_007488573.1:0-285 GCF_000475195.1 Diaphorina citri
TTCAGGAGAACCCTGTCACTTAAAAGAAGAAGAAAAAATACCCAATTGCTTAGAGCTTAGACTGTGGGTAGCAGAGCGTTGTGAATAAAGTGTCAATTCATGAACCTTGTTTATTTTTTAACGAATACCTACCTACCTACCTACCTACCTAAGTAGTTAATAATAAAAATCTGAGCTTTTTCCCATTTTGGCATATTGGAACACTACTCCATTTCCTATTATACATGATACTTAATATTTGTTTCAACAGTAATACTACACATAGTATCCCCCCTCCTCCCCTGA
>NW_007488574.1:0-285 GCF_000475195.1 Diaphorina citri
AGCGCACGCAATTTATTATGGTAAGTCTTTTGGGGACAGATACAGGAAGAAAGGGAAGAAATAGAAACAGAGGGAAGGAGAGATAAAGAGGAAAGGAGGGAGAGAGGAAAGAGAAACAGAAAGGGAATGAGAGAAGAAAGAAGGAAGGAAAGAGATGGAGAGAGAAAAGAGGAGGGAGAGAGAAAGAAAGATGGAGAAGGGAGGGAGAGATAAGAATAGAGATAAAAAGAGGGCACTTGGGACATGAAGGTTGAAAATTTCCAACTTAAAGACACAAACATCCTC
>NW_007488575.1:0-285 GCF_000475195.1 Diaphorina citri
CATAATTAAATACTGCTTGTAAATTCACAGAGTTTGCTGTTATTTTCCTTCCTAAATCTCTCTCTCTCTCTCTCTCTCTCTCTCTCTCTCTCTCTCTCTCTCTCTCTCTCTCTGTAGGATTTCCTCTTCCTTTTTGACAGAACATCATGGTGAGGGAAAAACAACCTTAGAGACTTTGACGAAGAGCGAGAAAGGAAAACGACCAGAAAGAGAGGGGGAGAGAGAGAGAGAGGGAGAGAGAGACAGAGAGAGGAGAAAAAGGGACGGAGAGAAAAAAGGAGGGAG
>NW_007488576.1:0-285 GCF_000475195.1 Diaphorina citri
TTAAATATTATTAGATATTATTTTTTTATCACTTTATCTTTGATACCTACCTACTAGAATGATGTGTGACATGACATCAATTACTAACCTTAACACAAGAGAATGAACATACATTACTTATCTATTTATAAGTTAGGTTTGTACGTAAATAGGTACTTGTATATCAGTCTGTTTGTTTTGAGATCTCGGGAAAATACTGATGCTGTGATATCATACTTGGAATTATTAATATGATACCGGTAATAATTCTTGTGCTATGCCAAATAACTGTCTGCAGTAGCTTCT
>NW_007488577.1:0-285 GCF_000475195.1 Diaphorina citri
CGACCCCGTCGATCGATGTCGTCTGAAACCGTACACTGCCTCGACAACATAGATTCATCTCTTGGATCGACCATCGATGGACGGTGTCGATTGTGTGGATACAGCTTCAGCGCTAGGTCGAGGGTTCCATTTTCGCCCGGGGTGAACTTCATCCTAAACAGATACCGAACGGCTGTCTTTTTTCCTATCCTGCCCTTACCTCTTCGGTTTTGGGACGATAAGGCCTCCATTGATATAGTTCCCTCTATCAAACTTCATAAAAAAGGGTTCGTTCTAGAAACGGCT
>NW_007488578.1:0-285 GCF_000475195.1 Diaphorina citri
TGGACCATGATGGTTTCCAGAGGAAAATAATTATTATTAATGGACCTTCTTTTTCACCTTTAAAGTGCTCTGTGGTCAATGACCAAACTAAAATATTCATGGAAATCTTGGATAGGTGTAATCAATCAATTTTAGCACCAGAATCAAGCAAACAAAAGATAACAGGTAATAAAGAAGCGAAGGTTTTTACCCTTTTACATTTCAGTTTCAGTTATGATTAATAATTCTGAAGTCGATTGATGGGTTCTAAGTTTTAATTCCACGATTTTTTTTCTTTCCACAATA
>NW_007488579.1:0-285 GCF_000475195.1 Diaphorina citri
ACATGTCATTTTACCCTCCTGTATGTGTTATTTCACTTCGTTATACATATGTGTCTCTCTCTCTTTAGAGAACCTCTTTCCTAACCCATCTTGTACATTCTACATTCCAGAGTTAAATATTTCCTTACTTTCAGCTGATGTAGGAGCTTTTTCGCCCATCCTCGTAAAAGCGAAGGAAAGACTAAAACTACATTAACTTTTTAGACGTAGGAGAAAATTTTAATACAAGCCAAGTAAACCTCTTCGGGACCAGTATTTTGTTTCTCTCATTCCTGTCGGCAGTGT
>NW_007488580.1:0-285 GCF_000475195.1 Diaphorina citri
AGGCTGAAATTAGTGGAGATGCCAAAGTTTCGTTACTTACTAAAGGATATGTCGAAATTATTTACCTATCATATGACCGGAGAGACGAAGCTCAGTTAATAATCAGTGGAGATGACAAAATTCTTTACGGTACCAGAATTCCATCAGAAGATGTCAGAATTTCATCATTACTAACTTAGCTTTGCAGATGCCAAAATTCCTTTACTTATCAAGTCAGCGGAGATGCCAAAATCCCTTATCTATTAGTGGAAATGTCAAAATCCCTTACCGTAAACTAGGGGGGGA
>NW_007488581.1:0-285 GCF_000475195.1 Diaphorina citri
GGAGGAGGAGGAGGAGGAGGAGAAGGAGAACGAACCTGGTGAAGAAGAAGAAAGAGGAAGAAGAGAACAGCCCAAAAAAGGAACGTATATTACAACTTTTCCTTGCATTCAGGAAGGTCCCAGGTTCGATTCCTAATAAATATAAAAAGAAGTCGAAGGTTATTGATTTCGATTGCAAATGTTTCGATGGGACAGCAAAATAAATATTAACTAAATAGGTATGCCGTCATTGGTCACAACTCAATGAAAGAAACTACTCGATTCTTTCGATGTTCATTTAACCTA
>NW_007488582.1:0-285 GCF_000475195.1 Diaphorina citri
TTAACACAATTGAAATTCCTTATTCTAAAAGAGCACCCTATTTTGATTTTTGATCCCGATTAGGAAGTCCCTCTATTGAACTATTGCATGTAGAACTTTTGGTCCTTCGAGCCGGATTTCTTGATTCTCAGTAGGAATTCGTACCAGTTGGTTGTTGTATTGTGTTAAAATAAATTGATGAAATCTCGAGATTTGTGATGTTATTTTGGTCCTACCTCGGTGGTGTAGTGGTCAAGGCGCTCGCCTGGTAAACAGGAGGGCGTGGGTTCAATCCCAGCCGAGGTA
>NW_007488583.1:0-285 GCF_000475195.1 Diaphorina citri
GACATTTTTGGATAGGAACTTGGCCTTTTTTTTACATTTGTGTTTTTGTGGGGGTACAATTATCACTCCACCACCAAGGCAGGTGGCGTAGTGGTCAACGGTAATGCAAAAGTTCAAAAGTAAATAAAATAAAGATGAAAAAACTTGGATTTGAGCATATTCAAAGGTCGAAACACTCTTTAACCTGAACTCAAGGGATAAATAGTCCAGGGGGCACGGTTGGTCCAGTGGTAACGCGCTTGCTTGCCATGCAGAAGGTCCCGGGTTCGAATCCCACCATCGACA
>NW_007488584.1:0-285 GCF_000475195.1 Diaphorina citri
AAAAACGAGTACAATTTTTTGTCGATGGTGGGATTCGAACCCGGGACCTTCTGCATGGCAAGCAAGCGCGTTACCACTCCTTCGCTTTTATCTTCCTGCTCTTTCTTTTCCCTTGTAATACCCTCAGTTTGTACCATTCTGTTGCTTTTCATTTCCTACATTCCTACCTCTTATTTCTAGAAATTTCAGTCCACACACAATTCAGGTCAAATATTTCTTGATTGCTTCTATTTATGAATTTCTCTTTCACAATGTTATCAATCTGGTCCATTTTCCCTATCTACT
>NW_007488585.1:0-285 GCF_000475195.1 Diaphorina citri
GAATAATTTCAGCAACAGTAAGCTTGCAAAATATTTGCTACAGAGAGCTCGTTTGTTACCTCGATGGTGGTCAAGACACTCACGTGGTAAACAGGAGGGCTTGAGTTCAATCCCAGAAGGATTCCTGCTTAATGGTGATACATACGAGACAAACACTCACTCACCACCCCCATGTAGCGATTCCAAATCTTCTTCACTTCCCCATTGCTCTGCACACACTCCAATTGTAGCGCTGCACTCGTGTACGCGGTGAGGAACAGCACAACGTCCGCCTTGCTCAGATTC
>NW_007488586.1:0-285 GCF_000475195.1 Diaphorina citri
AGCTTAAAAATTAATTTCCCTAGAACATTTTCAATACATATACATAGGTAATAGGTATGTGAAGTACATTTTCATTTTTCGGTACATTTCTAGTACACTGTTAGTACATAAGTTGTACATCAGTGACATCACTCCTCAGAAGATAGCTACCCTACCAGACTGGAAAAAATTTAAAAATAAAACAATACCTACACGGTTCGTTAAAAATTATTTTGTATTCCAATCTAGTTTTTGGTCTCAAAATATCTGACATTGCCTTTTCTTAATACACATTTTGTACGTTTT
>NW_007488587.1:0-285 GCF_000475195.1 Diaphorina citri
CAGGATTTTGGTACTTACCTACACTTATTTCACTGAAAATTAATGGCAACTATGCCTACTATTGAATTAATTTCCTATCAGGTAGGTAGGAATTCTACTGTCAAAACCAATACACAGATTAAATTCGTCCCCGAATATTCAATTAAGACCAAATCGAAGCCGGCATTCATCAACGAAACAGAAGAGCAATTTGCATTATTTTTGTTTCGTAAATCCGCTTATATCATATCTCTTGATGGTATCCTGTGACACCTTTTCAATTATTCATTCGACTCTGACATGAGC
>NW_007488588.1:0-285 GCF_000475195.1 Diaphorina citri
GAGTCCAGTTTACAGATATGGGTACTTGGGTACATATGTTACTTTTAAGAATAAAAGTCAATTTCATCCTCTCACCTTGCACCGTGTAGAGGCAGAGGGGCGCATACAGTTATTTCCCCTGACTCATCTACTACCATTTTCTCAAAAACTAGGTGCGTACCTTTACCCCGCTGCATACCTTTGCCCCGCCCTACCCTAACCTTTGCCTTTCTATAATATTGAGATCGAAGGGATTTGTTATTTGCAGTATTCAAAACTTCATACATAATAAAGAAATGTGCTTCG
>NW_007488589.1:0-285 GCF_000475195.1 Diaphorina citri
AAAAAAAAAAAAAAAATCGGGAAAATCTGTGATGCGTGATGAGATTAACCCGAAAGTCACCCAAGGGCCCGAAAAAGATCTCCAAATAATAGGGAGTACAAGCAACAGGTAGCAAAAATAAATATAAGTAGGTATAAGAAAATGAGTTTTCGTAACCAATAGCTTCTTCCTAGTGACCCAAAAGCCACAATCGTGACCGGAAGTCCTGGCTTTTGCTCAAATTTTCCATTCCTAAAGGGGGATATCTCATCCCTAAAGGCCTTTTAGTAAAGGGATTTTAGCTAA
>NW_007488590.1:0-285 GCF_000475195.1 Diaphorina citri
TACCTATAATTACTGATACGATTTCTTTTACTTAAATGACTTTTGCTGGTTTAGGATCAGGTGTCAATGTTGGTCTATAAATGGCAACTTTTAGATTTATTATGGCACTTGGCTGTCTGGTTCAATAGTGCAGACCAGTAGCATTAGATTTCGCTCACATTCTGATAGCATTACCTATATTATTGATCGAAACTATTCAATGAATACTTACTTTCTAGTGCAAGTATTCAACTAAGTAAATGTACTTGTATAGCTATTTAGTCACTTGGTTACCTAGGTACTTAA
>NW_007488591.1:0-285 GCF_000475195.1 Diaphorina citri
CTGCAGCTGAAGATCCTGACTATCTAGAGTTTTGCCTTGGCCAAAAACTGGATTTGAAAGAGGAGCATCTTTTTTTGCCTAGCATCCCTAGTGCTGTTGTTATGTTTTCATAAACCTTGCACAATATAACCGATTATTCCATGAATCATGGTAAACCTCTAGTTCTACAACAATGTGCCCTACACTTTACCTTCTTGTGTCAGTTGCCACCGTGCTCATTTCCACTGTCCATTGCACCAACAATGATAACATTGTAAATGAATATGACCCCAAAAGTCCTCTTGT
>NW_007488592.1:0-285 GCF_000475195.1 Diaphorina citri
AGAGACCAATTTCCCTCTCTGATTTCACTTTCGCCTCCAGCCTGATGTGACTGATGTATTCACTGGACACAATTTTGATATAGTCGAGCAATTCACTGATTGTGTAACCAATATACCTAACATTATTGCCGACTGTAATTATATCTGCTTGGGGTATCTTATTATAGTTTCCATTCGAATCTTTTAACTGTTTCTTTTTTTTTATTCTTTATTTATTTATTTATTTTAATACACGGGCGGACCCTTTACTAACTTATGTACATTGTATGCCCTAACTATCTTAAT
>NW_007488593.1:0-285 GCF_000475195.1 Diaphorina citri
CACATGTGATATCTTTAACGATGTTTTCTTGCCTTGGTCGAATAGAGTGGATAGATAGCTTATTCAGCAAGAGGATCTGAAGTAAGTCGTCCCGTCCGCTTGAACTTTAGGAGGAGTAGACAATTTATATCTTAATTTATTTTAAGATTTGGACATATCAGATCTTTAAAAGGTTCAACAGTTCATCTGATAGACTCGCCCATTTGATAAAGAACATGTTCCAGAGTCCGCAGGGCATAGTTTTTTAATTGGTACTTTGCCATGTTAATTCGGTAGCAAATTCCC
>NW_007488594.1:0-285 GCF_000475195.1 Diaphorina citri
ATGTGGGGAAATGATAGCAAATTGTCCCACATGAAGTTCTATACACCTACCAATACTTTGCATGACAGAGAGTGACACATACCTGCCTAATTATTTCACAGATAGGTATACCCAATTCTAGGTACATCTTATTTGTTGTGCACATTGCATAATCAAAAGTGATACCAGGCATTCATACAATTTTTGTCACAAAATAATAATAGTACCCATCATCATCATCATCTTCTTCTTCTTCTTCTTCTTCTTCTTCTTCTTCTTCTTCTTCTTCTTCTTCTTCTTCTTCTT
>NW_007488595.1:0-285 GCF_000475195.1 Diaphorina citri
TGCTTAGCGTGTAAATAAATAAATAAAATAAAAATAAAAGTTTAGCTAGATACCTGTGAGCAGCCCAAGACGCGTTTCGTTCTTATGTGAAGTCATCAGTTAGACTTAGCTTTTAGGTGCTGGCCAAGATGTCGGAAATTGTATTTAACCTTCCGAGATGGAAATTAGAATTTTTTTAAAACTTGTTCTCCATTTTTTTTTCAGCTTCTATACAGATGTGTGCAGGCAGTGAATCAATCCCATGATATGGCACATGTTCAGATGGACGTCAAGTTTCGTAGTTTG
>NW_007488596.1:0-285 GCF_000475195.1 Diaphorina citri
TAAGCTTTGTACAAAACAATACAGCATATTGATAGTACTGAAGTGTATCGATGGAAATTTTGGCTGTCTAAGGGCTGCTTTACGAAAGGGACTCCCAATGCTGTGGTACTGGATCATTTTTCTATTGTGAAAATGTGAGGAAGATAGAAAACAAGAAGGCAAGATTAGACTTTTGACTTTCCAGACTGTCATGCCGCAAGGGAGTAACCATGTCAAAAGCGTCGGGAACATCCGAGTCAAAATTTGAATGGAAACGCTGCACGTGACGAGATGACTGGCGAAGAA
>NW_007488597.1:0-285 GCF_000475195.1 Diaphorina citri
CTCTAGTTACTATAGCATAGAAGAGAGGAGAGAAAGAAGAGGAAACGGATAGAGGAAAGGAGAAGAGAACAAAAGGGGAGATAAGAAAGGAATAAAGGAGAGCAAAAAGAAGAGGGGGGGAGAGTCAAATGAGAGTCAGAACTTAATTGGAACCAAGCACACACAATTTACTTAATGCAACAACGAAATTTATAATTTTGCTGAATTAAAAAAAGTTAAAGTTTAAAACTTTCAGTTTGTCCGTGTTTTTAGTTCCAGTTTAAAGTTTTTAGGTGGGACTTTCTA
>NW_007488598.1:0-285 GCF_000475195.1 Diaphorina citri
ATTGATCCTTATTGAAAAGAAATTCGGTACATAATTATAATTTAAATCAATAAAACAAAGAAGTAATAGATTAATAATATTAATATATTTAAGAGTTTTGTTTTGAAAGCGCCCTCATACCACCTATAGGTATTTATCTACCTATACTGTTTTGAAGCGTTTTATCTCTCTACCTCAAGAGCAATGAACCGATAGGAAGAGAAGAATGAAAAAACCATTTCTCATTCGAAATGAGAAAATTCGTTTTTCATTTGAAAGATGTTTTTCTTCATTATCCTTCTTTCT
>NW_007488599.1:0-285 GCF_000475195.1 Diaphorina citri
AAAACACTCACTTGATCCCATAAAGTACTGCTCGATCTCTGTCAACGTCTTGCCCTGGGTTTCCGGCAGGAATATTATCACAAATATGGTACCAATAAACGCCATAATGCCATAGAAGCAGAATACTCCATAAGATCCTATACTACGTGACATGTAAGGGTAGTATTTGACCATGGCAAAGTTGAATAGGTACGCGAGACAAGCTGTGATACCACAAGCCACCTGAAACAAAATGACGGAGTTAATAGAGGAATTGGAAAACAGTGCCATTGCAGTTCCTGAGAA
>NW_007488600.1:0-285 GCF_000475195.1 Diaphorina citri
AGACAACAAACTTTCCCAGTGTAATATTTTGAGGAAAACCAAAGCTTCTGACACCAAATTTAATGCACCTGATAACCACAGAGTCAGATATGGTGATAATGTAGTAAAAGAACTTATTGGCAAAGAAAATGGCAGTGTAACAAAAGAACTTAGTGGCCAAGGAAATGATGATAGTGTAAGAAAAGAACTTAGTGACAAAAGAAATGACAGTGTGATAGTGAAACCATGTCTGGTTTATAAGATGACCGAGGCTGAGGAAACTTTAAGAAGGATTTTCAGGACTCA
>NW_007488601.1:0-285 GCF_000475195.1 Diaphorina citri
GCCTTCGGTATCCTGCACTTATTTACTTCGCTGATTTTATTGTTTCAACACCTTCACTGCCATGTGTAGCCCTTATTTCATAGTGTTAAGTAGCTGCTGCATGTAGTGATATACCATAACATTGGGCAAATGGGAACCAAAAATTACTCATGTCATATGTAACAAACAGTCAAAAATAGAATGGAATAGAATATACCTTCTCTCATGTTACTTACTTACTTATCCGTGTCCGAGATTTCTCCTGTATGAACATCAAATTGTTTTCCTCCAGAATTCTGCGACAGT
>NW_007488602.1:0-285 GCF_000475195.1 Diaphorina citri
TTTGTTCTGGAAATGGTATTTCTGATGCCACAATTATTGACACATATCGCTTTGAATTCTTTCCTGTACAAGTTTGAAAGTAATGAATTTATTATTGGGTTAAATTAAAATCAAACAGAAATCACAAACAAGTTATTTAAATAGATCTAGCGTTCGTTGGTCGTTTTCATTTTCATTCTTCTTAAATTTGATTCAAAGTTTAAACATATCTGAATCTGAATTTACAGTTACTTTGTAGGTAGTACGAGTATGAAGAGGTTCATTTTACATAGGTCCATTATTCCA
>NW_007488603.1:0-285 GCF_000475195.1 Diaphorina citri
TCGCTACGCGGGGTTGCGTATACGGTCGCGCTGCGCGCTCCCGGGGGCTTCGCGGGGTTGTGCATGGGGTCGCGCTTCAGGCTCCCTTGTTTACGGTCGCGCTGCGCGCTCCCGGGGGCTTCGCGGGGTCGTGCATGGGGTCGCGCTTTGCGCTCCCTTGTGTACGGTCGCGCTGCGCGCTCCCGGGGCTTCGCCAGGTTATGCATAGGGTCGCGCTTCGCGCTCCCTTGTTTACGGTCGCGCTGCGCGCTCCCGGGGCTTCGCGGGGTTGTTCATGGGGTCGCG
>NW_007488604.1:0-285 GCF_000475195.1 Diaphorina citri
CAACTTGTTCGCGATATCCGCGGTTTGTTCGCGGTTTTTGCAACTTGTTCGCGGTATTCGCAACTTGTTCGCGGTATTCGCAACTTGTTCGCGGTATCCGCAACTTGTTCGCGGTATCCGCGGTTTGTTCGCGGTATCCGCGGTTTGTTCGCGGTATACGCAACTTGTTCGCGCTATTTGCAACTTGTTCGCGCTATTTGCAACTTATTCGCGGTATACGCAACTTTTTCGCGTTATCCGCGGTTTTTTCGTGGTATTTGCAACTTGTTCGCGGTATTTGCAACG
>NW_007488605.1:0-285 GCF_000475195.1 Diaphorina citri
TTATAATATTAACAATTTTATTTTAAATTGGATGACGAAAAAACCCCACTATTATTGTTTCGTATCTACCTGTACCTAATTGAAGTTTATCTCAAGTAGGTACGTTAAATTTAGTTCCAAAAGTCCCTTTATCCCGGATAAATGGGGTGTAGGGACTTTTTATTCCTATCCGCGCAGTACCTATAAACATAGGAAGGTACCTAAATACGTTACCTATAATCTTCTTACACGATTCTTCAACGGAAAATGTATAGATAGGGGTTGATGTTTTGACCTAAGACAATA
>NW_007488606.1:0-285 GCF_000475195.1 Diaphorina citri
TCTGCTCCTTTTTAAACTCCTTATTATTAATAAGGAGTGATTCCGTCCTCAAGAGGATAAGTACATCCCAATGTATCATTAAAACATCGTCCCACCAACGAACGGCTGTTAATCACCACTACTCAATGTTGTTCAACTTCCTTGTTCTCTTGGTGATGGTGACTGGTGCTTCAACTTTATTTGACTCCAACGTTCGCTGATGCATCCGAAAAGTCCGAAACCCCTCTGACATCATGTGCATAATTCAGCACAAACAAGATCATGAACACAATAGATACAAGAGAA
>NW_007488607.1:0-285 GCF_000475195.1 Diaphorina citri
TTACGATTAGATCTTTATCTTTTTTTAAGAACATGTCTCCACTCTTAAATTATTTTTATTTCTCTTTATTATCTACATCGGCACCCATTAAAGCCATTTCATATTTTCGTCTCAATTACCTGTGCACTTTTCGTATACATAGACGTAGCTATTATTTATATCCAGAATCTTAGATAACAATGCCACTTTGAATAAGAATTCTTAAAATTTCAGACATTTTCCAAGTCTTCTTTATCTTTCTAGTAAGTTATTGTACCAAATTATTAAACCCAATCGAATTTTGAA
>NW_007488608.1:0-285 GCF_000475195.1 Diaphorina citri
ACTGTTTCCATGATGAGAGTCCAGAAAAGCAGAAGAAGATGAAGAAGAGGAAAAAGAACCAGAAGAAGAGAAAGACTGAAGAGAAGCAGAAGAAGAAGAGGAGGAGGAGGAGGAGGAGAAAAAGGACCACTAAATAGGAAAACCATTACACTTTCTCTTCAAGTCATCCTCAAGGAGGCTCTTAAGGCGAAAAGTACCCAAGAGAAAAGTTACTATGAGTAAAGTACCTAAGAGAAAATTACCAAAGATAAAAGCAACTAATAGAAAAGTAACTAAAGAGAAAAC
>NW_007488609.1:0-285 GCF_000475195.1 Diaphorina citri
TCAATTCCCTCTAGCCAATATTGGATATTGGAAAACCGAAATACACTGGTTCGAAACCACCATCATACACAACAGTTTCTGAGTAGGTGTGGGGAGCAATGGAATGAGAAGTCCAGTTGTAGAGGTTGATAGAAGAAGGTTTTGATTTGCACTTTATTGAGTGAATTGAGCGAATTAATTTTACAAGGAAAAACTTAAAATATACATTACACTGAGAAGGAAACATGTGCTGCGTGTATTATCCTGAAGAGCGCACGCCACACACTCCCCTGCCAGTGATGAAGT
>NW_007488610.1:0-285 GCF_000475195.1 Diaphorina citri
AATATTGGAAAGTATTGGTTCCGCATGGATAACCCGACCAAACTCAGGCTGTGGGAGGTTAATGTGAGGAGGTGGGTAGCATGCCACTGAAAGGAGGGTAAAATTGCCATCACTAAAGAACTAATGACCTTAACATTTATACAGTGACTTTAAACCTCTGTCTATCAAACAAACCAAAGAAGATCTTAACCAAAATTTAGCACAAGTAGGTACAATGGTACATACCTACCTGAGTGAGTGACATACAAACCTAGGAGTAGCTCTTCAACGCGGAGTAAACAGGTC
>NW_007488611.1:0-285 GCF_000475195.1 Diaphorina citri
TCAGTCAACCAGTTAAGTCTTAAGTCTAATGACTAATGATGACTGAACTAAGAGCTGACTAATAGCTCATCTATTGAGTGTGTCACAAATGTCATGAGAGTGCTGATTGGCGGGTTGGATTCCCATTCAGGCCTCAGGGTGAATTTTTTCATTATCAGATAAAGTTTGTGGTCGGCTGACTTTCTTCTATCCTATCATTCTCTCTTATCTGCTTTAGGGCGATAACTACGATAAGACCTTAGCCTTATAGACTGATGGTCCAGTTCCTTCTATTTAACCTCATAT
>NW_007488612.1:0-285 GCF_000475195.1 Diaphorina citri
TACCACAATCAAATCATGGTTGATGGACTAATTTGATATTTTGATGGTAAAATATTACCTCAAAATTTTCATTCCGAACAAAACTAGGAGTACATGCAGGGCCGTTTGGATTTTACGAACCTCTGAAAACTCGATTTAGGGTTGGAACTTGAGGACAAATTTTGAGAACCTCTGAAAATCTAACAGGGTTAGAACTTGAGGACAAATTTTTGAGAACCTCTGAAAATCTAACAGGGTTAGAACTTGAGGACAAATTTTGAGAACCTCTGGAAAGCTGATAGGGTT
>NW_007488613.1:0-285 GCF_000475195.1 Diaphorina citri
AGAAATATAGTTGGGAGTCCCACACATTGTCATATGTTTATCATCAGGGGTACTCAGCTGAGCGGCCAATCCAAAATCAGCAATTTTCTGCAACAAAACAAACTCCAATTAGCATTACTGTCTCGGTATTTCTCGAGATTGCAAGAGATTACACTAGTCTTCATGATACCTCATACCATTTAAAAGTTACAATGCCTCATTCCATTCGGACTTACTAGTCCTAACAACCCCAAGAGATGGGAATTTAGACCTTTCGGAGAAAACTAGCTCTCTTGTAAAAAAAAA
>NW_007488614.1:0-285 GCF_000475195.1 Diaphorina citri
TTTCATTCTGAACGGATAATATTCGTTCCCGGAACAGCTGGTTTTCTCCTATCCTGTCTTCCTTCTCTCTTCAATTTTGTAACGATCAGACCTTACAGTGCCCTCTTTCCAACAGGGTCAAACATGGGTGTGAGTTTTCCAAATGAAAAGGGAATAATAGAGAGCAAAATACACATGAACCCCTTCTCGAGGTCTAACCCTGACTATGGCCCTGATTTATAGCTCTGTTGTTAGTGAATGCTGCCTTTGAATTCTGGCCCTGGGATTAAGTGGGCATGGGTCCTA
>NW_007488615.1:0-285 GCF_000475195.1 Diaphorina citri
ATCCAGGGTCCGTAATCTAGTAGGAGTCATTATTAGATAATTCCCCATGACTATCTCAACAGTCAACTCGTGGGATATTAAAAACCATTAGACATGATCTTGTTGAACACAAACCCGAACACAAAAGAAACAGAAATTATAACTGAGTTGAAGATAACGAATATTATACACAATATAAGCACAAACTTAATAATAACAACTATGAAATAAGATCCAGGGGTACTTTCAATACTTTCATCAAAAACAAACGTCCAAGATGAAAACATTATTATTTACTCGTCGGAT
>NW_007488616.1:0-285 GCF_000475195.1 Diaphorina citri
AAAATGGTGAAAGTATGTAGCTGGGACAGAGAAAAATGGTGAAAGTATGTAGCTGGGACAGAGAAAAATGGTGAAAGTATGTGGCTGGGACAGAGAAAAATGGTGAAAGTATGTAGCTGGGACAGAGAAAAAAGTATTTTTTTCAAGAGGTAACTGACTCTGCTAGGGTTTTATCATCCCGAAATCGAAGAGAGAAAGAAGATGGGATAAGAGAAAGCCAGGCGTTCGGAGAACGAAAATTACCCGTTCAGGATAAAAACCGCCCGGACGGGAATCGAACCCACG
>NW_007488617.1:0-285 GCF_000475195.1 Diaphorina citri
CTCACCACTTTTATAGGCCGACATTTTTGGATAGGAACTTGGCCTTTTTTTTCACATTTGTGTTTTTGTGGGGGATTTTACTTTCTAGACATTTTATGTGGTTTTTATCCTACATCTATTTTCCTACTAGTAGATATACATACGTAGGTGACACAAGTTTTGTCAACACTCGAAAGCTCAACAACATTACTTCCCGAACATTTCATTTGATTAGATTCTACCACATGAGGTGACATAAAGTTTTACCTTCTGGACACTTGTATCCTACCTGTAGGGAAGATTGTG
>NW_007488618.1:0-285 GCF_000475195.1 Diaphorina citri
TTGTTTTTTTTTTTTTTTTTTTTTTTTTTTTGTAACGCGAATTTTCAAGGTGCCAGCTCCCAACTCCAGTGTCTCCAGTAAAGACATACCTTATCACGTGCAAAACATTCATATCTACACAACATTGTCCTGATGAAAAATTTATTTTATCTGAATTTTAATTTCTAAACAATGTCTTCTGGTTGATGTTAATTCCAGGAGGATCTGGTCCGCAAGGAAGGTTATCCAGTGGAGGCTCACAATGTCACTACAGAGGATGGCTACATTCTGACTCTGCATAGGATT
>NW_007488619.1:0-285 GCF_000475195.1 Diaphorina citri
ATAATAATAATGATAATAATAAGCAAAGTTTTGTATTTGAATTTTATATTCATAAAAAATAATGGGGAGGAAAAATTAAAATTTACCCGTAGGGACATTATTGTTATTTATTTTTGGCCAAAGTTCACAGGCACCTTGCCGTTTTGCTGGGAATTCAATCAGCTCCTTAATTCATCCCAGGTACCAAATGCTCCTACCCATCCAAAAGGTCGCCACACCCAACGTAGCTTCAGTGAAATTGCGAGATCTTGTGTCTAGTAATACTGTATTAATAAGTAGATAGGT
>NW_007488620.1:0-285 GCF_000475195.1 Diaphorina citri
GTCCCTGAGGTTTGTTTGAGGGTACCCTTAAAGGGTACCAAGTCATTCATTATCATAATTTATCTAAAAGATGTCTTTGAAGGGCCTTTGACACGTAAAAACTGATTTTCATATGAAAAAATTAATCTGGAAAATTCGATTTTTCCAAAAAAAATGTGTTCTTCAATAAAACATGTAATTTTTTAACTATCTAGATTTCTAGATGTTTTTTTTTTCCAAAATCTTCAGAATTGTATTTCCTAATTTTTTAAAAATTCTGTTTACTGATATGATTCACCTAAGGGG
>NW_007488621.1:0-285 GCF_000475195.1 Diaphorina citri
TTTTTTCTCCAAAATATGGCACTAAAAAACATGGCAATATGGCACTTATTTTGGAGGGGGGGGAACTTTATTCTTAAAGTTATACAATTTTCCCTAAAAATGCTCAAAACATGGCAAAATGTTTAGGCTTTTTATGGCATTTTTCTAAATTTTGATAAAATATGGCAAAATAGTATGGCACAATGGCATTTGAACTTCTCTGACTACAACAAATCATTATGTTCAAACTTATTGTTGTTTCAGAATTCGGATTGTTTAGAGTTGATTTTTTCGTAAATTGTTGAT
>NW_007488622.1:0-285 GCF_000475195.1 Diaphorina citri
ATACCGCGAACAAACCGCGGATACCGCGAACAAATCGCTAATATCGCGAAAAAATCGCGAATATCGCGAACAAACCGCGGATACCGCTAATATCGCGAGCACACCGCGGATACCACGAAACCCCGCGAACAAATCGCGAACCAACCGCGGATACCGCGAACAAATCGCGAACCAACCGCGGATACCGCGAACAAATCGCGCACCAACCGCGGATACCGCGAACAAATCGCGAACCAACCGCGGATACCGCGAACAAATCGCGAACCAACCGCGGATACCGCGAAC
>NW_007488623.1:0-285 GCF_000475195.1 Diaphorina citri
CATAGGTACTTTATTTTTTATGTGCCTACATGAGTATTTGTTATGTCTTGATTTCCTTACGCACATAATTATCTTGTTGCAGGCATCTAACCTTATTTATTCTGCTTTATCTTTTTCTGTACATCTATAATCTCTCAAAATCTGCTAATCCTCAAATTTGGCCCCGTCGTCAACAAGAGGGTTAATTAATATATTGTCACATAAGTGCACCTATACCTTATCCATTTGAATATGGCAGCAAGGAGTCATCTAAAAAGTAGGCTACGTTGCCAAACGTGTCAAAGG
>NW_007488624.1:0-285 GCF_000475195.1 Diaphorina citri
CACCAACTCAACTCACAGCGATTGTTTCCATGAGTTTTGTGTGTGGAGATGGATTTCTCCTTTTTTCGCTCTCTTTATAAGAGAGAGCTTTCCTTTTCTGCTTCCTTATGATAACTTCACTTTTTTTGCTTCCTTTCTTTTCAGGAAAATTGCGGGGATAGGAATCAGGAAAAATAGATTTTCCTTCACACAGGGATAAGTGAAAGCAAATAAGAATCCAGAGGTGGGAATGGATGTATGACGCAAAGACTCTCATATTTTCATTGGTGAAAGCCGTTTTGTGTA
>NW_007488625.1:0-285 GCF_000475195.1 Diaphorina citri
TCACAAACATCGATTAATAAACTTTAAAATCGATGTACCTTGATTTAAAACCTGAAATTATGTTTGTTGACATCCTAGAACACTAAACAAGCCATTTGGAAAATCACATTTCAAAGATTTTTGTTCAAATAGATTTGACGCCAAACTTAAAAGACCAAAAGTTTCAGGGTGTTATAATACTTTCCCACTAAGTGAGCCATTACCAAGCGGGCTTTCATTTGGAACAATATTTATCGATCAAACCACGTCCACGACCTTTTGACTTTACACTTTACTTCTCGATCC
>NW_007488626.1:0-285 GCF_000475195.1 Diaphorina citri
TCACTATTTAATGAATTTATTTTAGACGTCCTTTGTAAATACTATTTTACGTATGCCATGTTTACCAATGGATCCTCGTAAGTATCCATTGCTAAACATAACATAGGTAAATAGTAGGTACATTGGCAATGCCGCTACTGGTCGCTACTCGATTAAAATAGCTACTCAATTGTCCTCACGAGGAATACCTTGAACCTTATGTGTTGAACACCTCTGAAGTTTGACAGAGGGAACTGTAACTGTTCGCTCCGTAAGCAAAGAGAGAAGGAAGACAGGCTGGGAGAA
>NW_007488627.1:0-285 GCF_000475195.1 Diaphorina citri
TTTCTTCTCTTGTGTTCTTTTCTTTCACTCTCTTTTCTTTTTGCTCTTCACCTTTTCTTTGATTCCTATTCCCTTCTCGTCATTTTCTCTTCTCTTCTTCCCTTCCCTACTTCTCTTTCCTTCTTTCCACGTTCCCCCATCTCTACCAACTCGTATGTCTACCAAAAACTCTTTTCATCGCTTCCCTCTACTTACCATTTCTTCTTCCTTTTCTCCTCTCTGTTCTCTTCCTTTGCTCTTTTGTTTGCTCTTCCTTTCTTCTCTTCTATTGGAGTGACAGAAAGA
>NW_007488628.1:0-285 GCF_000475195.1 Diaphorina citri
TAGCTTGTCGATAGCTACCAGAGGACTGAAATCGCTTCTTGTTTTTCTAGTTTTAGGAGATTCAGTTCTTTCACTCGGTTTGTTCTGTACACTTTTTACATTTCTCGAGGGTCTGGTCTCTTTTGTTTTCTCTACAGTTTCGCCGTTTTCTTCTTTGTCTTCTTCCTTCGATTCTTTGGTTTTGTCAGTTGTTTGGTCACATTTCACATTCGCTCTTGTTTTTCGCTTGTCTAACGTTTCATCTTTTCCTTTCCCTATTTGTTTTCTTAATTTAGGTTGAATAAT
>NW_007488629.1:0-285 GCF_000475195.1 Diaphorina citri
TTCTACATATATATATAGGTACCTACGTAGTACCTAGGCACTACCTATGTATAGGTACTTACTTACCTGGTTTTAAGCACAGGTGCCTCGGTGACATATTAATTACATTAGTTAAATGACAAGTCGCTTAAAACTTAATGCATAAATAATATATCTATGTATCTAGGTACCTATTTCATTTATTTATGTTTATGACATTTGTGTGAGTAGTTACCTATGGCCGGGATCCACAAATTGAGTTTAATTGAAACTCAGTTTAAAAGCCAGCCTAGTTTGCTTGGTTGG
>NW_007488630.1:0-285 GCF_000475195.1 Diaphorina citri
CCTTCCTTCCTTTTTCTCTCTCCTTCCCTTTGTTTCTCCCTTCTTCTCTATTTCTCTATCTTTATCTGTCCACATCTATAAAATATCCCTCTTATACATCTGTCCTTCGCTCTATCTCCCTGTCTCGCAATAGATCAGTTGCGCTTACTTGGGTGATGTTTCAAAGTTAGAGCAGGAAAAATGAGGACCAACGAAATTTTTCTTTTTCTTCTACGACTTCTAGATCCCGAAATAAATCGATTTAAAAAATAGCGGTAAATCGTGAACTTTGACGTCACGGCATAC
>NW_007488631.1:0-285 GCF_000475195.1 Diaphorina citri
GTACTGGGTTCAAACCCCAGGAATCGTGTACAGAAATGGTGAGAGTTGGTTTTTTATTAGGAAAGTACTGGGTTCAAATCCCAGGAATTGTGTGCAGAGATAATGAAAGTTGGTTTTTTTTTTATTAGGAAAGTACTGGGTTCAAACCCCAGGAATCGTGTAGAGACATAGTGAAAGTTGTTTTTTTTTTTTATTAGCAAATTACTGGGTTCAAACCCCAGGAATCGTGTAGAGACATAGTGAAAGTTGTTTTTTTTTTTTTTTTTTTTTTTTTTTTTTTAAAAA
>NW_007488632.1:0-285 GCF_000475195.1 Diaphorina citri
AAAATTCCATTAAGCTCTTTCGTGTGTATCCTGAATTTGAGTTCTTCATCTATTCCTTCGCACTGCTTTATTTCATTTTCACAAATTGTATTATTATTCTTCTTCTCCGAACAGATTTTCTTCCACGTAAAAAAAAAGAAAGAAGGAATTGCGTTTTGTTCTTCATGTTCTGCCATTTCGCCTCTCTCCTGTTTTTTGTGTATTCTCTTCATATCCTATTATGACGTTATTATTTCGATTGTTGTTTAGAAATGTGTTTTTGTTTAGTCTCCTTCTTCTTCTCCT
>NW_007488633.1:0-285 GCF_000475195.1 Diaphorina citri
TAAAAATTGATAACGGAAAGGCGGTAAAATTTGAATTTAAAATTAAAAAAAAAAGAGGAAGGAAAGGAAAAAAGGAATTAAGTAATAAAGGAAAGCGGGGTGGACAAAGAACTCCTTTACTCCTTTGTAAAAAGAGAATCCTTCTTCAAAGTTGACCTTTACGTTCAAAAGCTCACGCGTAACATTCTCAGGTAAGTGAATTTTACCTTCAACATGTAACCAATGAAAACCACATGTTAGATTCACCAGTTCCCAAAAGATCACTGAAGTTAAGTAACATTTTTG
>NW_007488634.1:0-285 GCF_000475195.1 Diaphorina citri
AGGGTTATCCTATTCATAAGAACATATGATAGTAACAAAATTAATCTAAATGTGGAATTGAACCAACACAGATATAATTTGAGAACTAATGAATTAGACCTCTTTGTAGCTTTTAGAAAAACAGTGAAATCATCAAATAGTGTATTTATTGCCGGTTCCAGATTATATAACAAGCTACCTAGCGAAATCAGAAAAATTGAAAATCTTGATATATTTCGTCCAAAACTAAAAGATTATTTAATTTCTAAAAGTTTGTATTCCTTAGATGAACTTGATTGTATTGAA
>NW_007488635.1:0-285 GCF_000475195.1 Diaphorina citri
TAACTTGATAACTGTTTGGTATAACCTAGAATTACCACCGCCAATAATGAACGGATATTCACTAATTATATTCCAACATAAACAAACTAAATACTAAATTTAGACCCTTTTTTAAGGCTTAAATGGCAGGAGCTTCATATAGTGATCTTTTCAACCCAACTGGGTGGATGTCCTTAGTTCATTGGATCAAAATATAGATTATAGACCATATGATTGGAGCCGAAAGTCAAAACGTAACTTTTTCGGAGCCATCAAAAATCAAAACCCTGTCGGGGTGTGATGAAG
>NW_007488636.1:0-285 GCF_000475195.1 Diaphorina citri
CGACACAGATCGCACGAGTCTAATGTAGCAGTTATTTCAGTACTATGAAATAAAAACGGCGGTGAAACACTCAATCTTTTTTGTATTGAGTTGTTTTTTCCTTTCCGAAACGGAACCTATTCCAATGGCGTTCCACAATGAATTTTCCATAGTTTAGTAGAGGCATTTTGGTATAAGTAGGGCCATCGGCTATAATAAACGCCCTATGTGATTACTGCGATCGGGTTAGATCTTTTGTGACTCGAGGCGCTACCACACCAAAAGATGGGAAGAAAAGAAATTCCG
>NW_007488637.1:0-285 GCF_000475195.1 Diaphorina citri
TGTCGATGGTGGGATTCGAACCCGGGACCTTCTGCATGGCAAGCAAGCGCGTTACCACTGGACCAACCGTCATTCCCGAAGTCTTGAAGTGATTGATTGAAGTTGGAAATTTCCTATCCTTTCTCGGGCAGAATTTCAAGGAAATTTGTGTGGTTCGTAGAGGAAAGGTACTCTTTGGGAGAGGTTTTCGATATTTTCTAATCTATCTAAATGCAGTTTCTTTGTGTTATTATATCACAACTTTGGTGCTCACTGCAGCATTGTAGGATTTTCCCAATATCTCAA
>NW_007488638.1:0-285 GCF_000475195.1 Diaphorina citri
ACGGGGCTCACAAAGGCCCCATTAAGCTCAAAATTATCTCAGCAATTTCCTTTCCTTTTGGGCTTTCATTTGGGTTTGAATTTTGCTAGATATAAATTTGGGGTTTCTTGGGGTTCGCAGCAACTGTTGATTCATCCAAATTGGACTAACCTTTCGGGAGTTGTAGTGAAACAAAAGTTTTTGAGGGCGTCTGCTCAGAAGTCAACTTTAATTACATGGTTTTACTTAACTTGAGATCTCTGTTTGTTTGTAATTTGTTTTAACATTGAGTTGGATACAGACACG
>NW_007488639.1:0-285 GCF_000475195.1 Diaphorina citri
AAGAAATAAATTTTCGCGAAGAGATTCGTGTAGAGATTCGAAGTAATTTTAAGAAATGTGTTCTGTTTTTACTTCTTCCTTTTTCCGAAATTAGCTACTACAAAATAAATGAAAGACTCACAAAATCTCAAATAAAAGGCACGAACCAAATACTGAAATTTCAATGGAGTCAAACTTTATTCCAACGTTGCCGCCTCTACCATCTTTCCCTCGTTGCCAAGTGGCCTCGGTTTCCACTCCCTATACATCTCCATTAGTACAGTCACTATCGTGAAACACTGCACA
>NW_007488640.1:0-285 GCF_000475195.1 Diaphorina citri
TTAGTAGAGGTCGTTTAGGTTGATCTGATGGTTATAAAATCGTATAGGTAGTAGATAGCTAGATAGGTACCCTAGTTCCTATAGTTGGACTGCGGGTGCGGGGCTAAGGGGTCTACACTCTAATTTTCTCCAAATTGTACCTGTGTTTGATATTTAAGGAGGATACACAGGGTGCATTCATTATTTCTATTCCTCTATCCCCCACTGGGTTACAAAGTGGCAGAGCGCCAAGATTTTCCTCTACTAGTTTTCTTCAGACACCCACAGGAGTTATCCTGAACTTTG
>NW_007488641.1:0-285 GCF_000475195.1 Diaphorina citri
TGCGATCCTCTTGACCAATGTATCCACAAATTATGTTGTTGTTTCTCCATTGACCATTAAGTAATTTTTCTACTCGCGTCCCAATATTTATCTACAATAGAACTGCTGGTTTCCAAGCTAACTAGACAGGCAGAAACATTCATAAATGAAACACTCACGTTAACGTAGTACTCGTCATCTTTCTGGTGTAGTTCTATCATAACGGCAGCAGTATAGGGGGGACAATGCAAGTCAAATATGTTGAGTGTGTTGAGTAAGTTGGCAACAGTGGTGTCGTGAGCGGAA
>NW_007488642.1:0-285 GCF_000475195.1 Diaphorina citri
TCAGCACGTCGCCAGGACCCCAGTCGCCTGCACGTCACTCCTGAGGGTCGCTTCATCGTCACACTGCAGCAAGCCATGGCGCTCTTCAGACAATAATCAGTACGCCCCGTACACATCGTCGCTACACGTCACTTCAAGTTCTTCGCTTCGTCCCCCCTACGGACTCTTCGCATCAAGGAACTTCTTCCCCCCAGATCAACGCTCCAGAGAGAGAGAGAGAGGCTACGACCGTAGCCACCGCAGTCACGTAATATTTCATATTGAACATTCGCACGCACGCACGCT
>NW_007488643.1:0-285 GCF_000475195.1 Diaphorina citri
ACTTTTGAATGGAACACAGATCCAAAGGTACGTACAGGTGCAATTATGGCCACTCATCTGGATACCAAACACGCGCAACGTTGTTTAACTTCAGTGATCCATTGGGACCTGGTGCATTGAAAGTGGCTAATTTGACTTTTGATTATTAATTCATTATAGTCTTCATAAACACATAAAGAAAGAAAGATACATTTTCATATTGATGTCTTGTTTAACTTGGGAACTCAAAACCCCGTTTTAGCAAACAAATCTAACTTCTGCAAAAACTTCAAAAGAACTCATTGG
>NW_007488644.1:0-285 GCF_000475195.1 Diaphorina citri
CAATCTGTATCCACTCAAACCTACCATATCCATGGAGAAGAATCATTTCTATAAGAGAGACGATTTCTTTCGTAAGTAGATAAAGAATAAAACAAATTGAAAATAACAGGAGTTAGCGGTGATAGCATATTGAGTGCAAAAATTCCCAACAAATTACTGATGGAATGGTGCGCGATTTTGATAAAAGATGGGCGACCATCTGGGCCATTGTAAAATGTAAATGCAGTTTCTTTGTGTTATTATGTCACAACTTTGGTGCTCACTGCAGCATTGTAGGATTTTTCC
>NW_007488645.1:0-285 GCF_000475195.1 Diaphorina citri
TGAAACCCGGATCCTCTAAATGTCAAGCAAGTTACCATTGGATGGCGTACTCCAAAAGTACAACACCTACAGTAGGGAACTTGTTTATTTATTTCATCTCACTAGATATTATTACCCCAGGCCATTTCTATATTTTTCCTAGTTCTGTGTCCCTTCCGAAATTCAGCACAGTAGTAATATAGTGCAAAACAAAATAAATACAAACAGAGAGAGAGAGAGAGAGAGAGAGAGAGATAAATGCAAACAAGGGTTGTAAAAGTAAAATCTTGTCACCGTCACTCAGTG
>NW_007488646.1:0-285 GCF_000475195.1 Diaphorina citri
CCAACTCCTTTGATTTTTATGCAATTTTTTTTTTGCAATACCTACCTACTTGTAGTCTTGGATGAGAACGAGAACATCAGCTGGTTTAAACAAGTGCTTTACAGATTGCATTGGTAATCTGTAATGCAAAATCTACTCTACAGCCTCTGGTCAACATTTACTATGTATAATTCTATACAGAGACATGTACTACGCGTACTAGTAAGTGCCTATATCAGGGGTTCTTAACCTTTTAGAATTGGCGGACCACTATTGATAAACCAAAAATCTCGCGGACCACTTGAG
>NW_007488647.1:0-285 GCF_000475195.1 Diaphorina citri
CCCGGGTCTCCCGCGTGCAAGGCGAGCGCAGTGACCACTACGCCATGGGAGCTGATGACCACTACGCCATGGGAGCTGATGACCACTACGCCATGGGAGCTGAAGATTTTAGTATAACGTCACCGATAGCATCTGCTGATGAAATGGAACTTTTAGGGTGTGGTTATGTACCGGGTTGAGAAGAGCTCGGACGAGGTGAGATAGGACATTGTTTCTACAGTTTTGCATTGGAGTGGTAACTTAAGCAAGGATAGCGTGGGAGTGTTGGGTATTTTTTCTAACCCT
>NW_007488648.1:0-285 GCF_000475195.1 Diaphorina citri
ACCAAGGCAAAATTTGCTTTTTTGACAATTGTTCACTACATTTTACTGGACGCATGGTACATAATATGTAACATACAAGCATGAAAGCATTTAGGTACATTCTACACAACCACACTACAATTTATCACACAACACACATGTATGTTTGTTTGTAAAGGCCAGGGGCTAACAAGTTGGACCCAGTCATTATGTCCAGGATGGTGCTGGTGCCTCAAATGTAGTCAACCATTTCATTAGATACCATACCAAATAAACGAAAATTGGAAGTCAAAATGGAAATTTTCG
>NW_007488649.1:0-285 GCF_000475195.1 Diaphorina citri
CGATCGTGTAAAGTGACCCTTGAAAAATGTGTGATAAAAGAAATGTAAACAAACCAGTCTCTTATCAAAAATTTTACAGGACTTTTCCGCGAGCTTTCGATGAGACAGCATCTTTTTGCGATCTTTCTTTTCAAACTCAAGTATTGAAAGTTTTTCACTTGTATAAGTTGTTAAAACTATTTCTTTTCCATTTTTGAACATTATTCTTTTTTTTCCAAGTGTCTTGTAGTGCACCTTGCATTGGATTTTTATTGAGTTGGGAGCTTTTTGCTCCCAAATCTAATG
>NW_007488650.1:0-285 GCF_000475195.1 Diaphorina citri
TTACTAACGAAAAGAAACGAAGTAGATATTCACTCACAGGTATTAAAAATACAATATCATCTACTGCACACCGTTTTGACAAAATTAATATTGGAATGGGCGTTTTTTTAATCAAGTTGTTTGTGGTATTAGAGTGATCTCGATTTTTTTTTCATAACTTGGTGATAATTCAAATCAATTAAAATCAACGCCATCAACTCTCAAGTCCTCCGTGGTTTTGGTTCTCTATTGCCTACCTTTTTAAATCAAATTACTATCGACATTAATTTTAATTAAATCTTTATG
>NW_007488651.1:0-285 GCF_000475195.1 Diaphorina citri
TTTTTTTTCCACCACCATAAATAATCTGAAAGCTAATTTCTCTACATAACGCCATGACTATCACTTCCTCTACATACCTATCTCTTTCTTCTCTATAACTACCTCAACTTCTGTCTTCTGTCTCTATAATTTCTTCAATTTTTTGGCACTTTTTTTTTTTTTCATTAGGGCCTTTATACATGGGCACTTGTATTTTTATGTATTGTGTTTTTGTTTAGTTTGAGATAATGGTCAAGTACGATATCATACATATTTCTAGACATGGTCTTCACTTGACTGGAGTGG
>NW_007488652.1:0-285 GCF_000475195.1 Diaphorina citri
TTTTCAGGGTTTTTTGTTCAGAAATACATAGAGCAGACTGACCTGTAATGAAGCTATCTTTCACATAAACAGAAGAAACAAGATTTCAGTAAAGTTAATAGAAGAAATTGACTTCAGATATGAGATTCATGTACCTATGATCTGTTTGGGTTATGATTATGACAAAATCACCTTTAAAGGCGAATTTAATTATGACTTACCGATAAAAATATTGACAATTGAAGTCCGAACTAGGCAATTATACACGTCGGTATGTGTTCAATTAATCTATTCCCGTGGAACAAG
>NW_007488653.1:0-285 GCF_000475195.1 Diaphorina citri
AGCTGAAAACCGCCAAAAAGCGGTCAAAATACCGCCAACCGCAGCACCTATCTCAACCAAGTTTCATGTCGCATCCTTATCACATTTGTGAACTCTATACCAAATTTCAAGTCTCTAGCTCATTATACCGTTCCCGAGATATTGTTAAATTACAGCGAAAACCGCCAAAAAGAGGTAAAATGCCGCTAAGCGTTGCACCGGTCTTATCCAAAAGTTTCGTGTCGCATCCTTGTCACATTTCACAGCTACATACCAAATTTCAAGTCTCTAGCTCTTACCCTTCTC
>NW_007488654.1:0-285 GCF_000475195.1 Diaphorina citri
AGTTCAAGTCCAAGACAAGTCATAAAATTTACCGTAGTGCTTAACACAATCCAAATTCCTTTCGGTGCTCGATTAGGTGTCAAGGGCAACGTCTTGTCGTTGGGTGGAAGAGCTCGTTCAGGAGAACCCTGCCTCAAAGCAAAAATAAAATAAAAATATCGTAGGATAGGTACCAAGTTAGAGCTCCCTTCATAATTTTGAACCGATTCTTCAGTCTCATAACTAGAGAGCTGACCCCTACCAGAAGACATTTAGAGTGGGTTTTAGATTAAAAAGAACTTTGGG
>NW_007488655.1:0-285 GCF_000475195.1 Diaphorina citri
TTTCAGTGGAAATATTGTTGATATTGAAATTCCCTTATGCTATATCAATAGCAAAGGTTGAGTGCGAAGGGCATCCACTCGTAAAATATGTAGCCACAACCAAATGTCAGCTCAAAGCAATCACCCTAGTTAGGGCTGATTGAGAGGATGACGAAAAACGCCGACCCCGTCCGTACACGGGAAAAAGGCGAAAAAAAAGAAGATTGGAAAAGTTCCACAGTGAATCTGTTCCGAATTTTTCGAACTCGAGTGTATTTCTAGCGTGGCGTATGGGATATCTCAATA
>NW_007488656.1:0-285 GCF_000475195.1 Diaphorina citri
TAACAATATCAAGCTTAAGCACACCCCACACCGATGCTCTCAAGATCAACTTTGCACACGTCTTTTTCCGACTTTGCACTTGTATTTTCCGACTTTACAAATACATTTTTCGGGCTTTGCACATGTATGAGTCTTTATAAAATGAGTCTTTTCGTGTATGAGTCTTTTCGCCATAAATATGGGAGTTATCTTGATCAAAAATTCCAAGATGGGTTACCTTGTGGGGAATCGAGTGCTGACTTTTCCCAGCTGGGTAACCTCACCCATGTGAGGAGGCGAGGCGGT
>NW_007488657.1:0-285 GCF_000475195.1 Diaphorina citri
AGATAAACATAAGTCTTTGGGAAATATATGGAGACATTTTTATTTTTAGGCATTTCTAATTTTCCAGGCGAAGAAATAGATTCTATTGTCTGGTTTCTTTGAATCAAACTCAGGCCACTCATAATTAATTTTCCGAGTTATACCCTTGTTTGTCATGAATTAGTCGCTTTTGATACCTCCTCTGGTCGCTCTCAGGGCTGAGTGAGCTGTAAAAATACCTTTTTCAATTCTAAGTAGGTATTTTTGTCCACTTGGATTTGACTTTTCCTTCATTTAACCTAAACA
>NW_007488658.1:0-285 GCF_000475195.1 Diaphorina citri
TTAGCTCGTAGGGTAGTGCCTCTTGTAGCACTACGTTCGATATTCCCGCTCGGGGCGATCCTAAACTAGATAAGGCTCATTCCGGAACGGCCGGCTTTCTCCTATCCTGCCCTCCCTTCAATTTCGTGTTAACGAGTCCTGTAATGTCTTGGATAATGTAGTTTAGATTTTAGATTCAAGGGAAACATAAATTATTGGATTCAAATTTCTTCAGTGCCAGCCTAGTTAGCTTAGTTGGTAGTGCGTCTGCCTTGTAAGCGCTAGGCCGCGGGTTCGATTCCCGCC
>NW_007488659.1:0-285 GCF_000475195.1 Diaphorina citri
CCAATACTTCATTCGAACTTTGAGAATATACTTAGTTATGTGTATGAGTGTATGTATAGGTAATATTAAGGACTTTTTAGATTTAGGGTATTGCAAATAAAAAGTCATTCCCTAGAAAATGTACCCTACATACATACTAGTTATGCATATCTTTACTTAGGTACCTTTCTTATTGTTCATTTTCCTACTTTCTAAGGGCAACATTCCGAGAACACTCTCATTTTATTCGTTTCAGTTTTCTAGAAAAAATGACTTATGTCCCTTTGAGTTTCAACCGGAAACCAA
>NW_007488660.1:0-285 GCF_000475195.1 Diaphorina citri
TGGTCCAGTGGTAACGCGTTTGCTTGCCATGCAGAAGGTCCCGGGTTCGAATCCCACCATCGACAAAAATTTGTACTCATTTTCCGATTGCAATTATTTCAACGGTTACTTTCTGGTGTTCTCGTGTTGACCCAGCATCTAAATGGGAAGTATTGTGTCTCTTCTCGCCCATCTGATGAGAGAGGCATACTACGGGATGGGCATGTAGACACAGACCACATGCGTCTAATGTAGCAGTTGTTTCATTGCTACGAAACAAAAACGGCGGTGAAACACTCATCTTGA
>NW_007488661.1:0-285 GCF_000475195.1 Diaphorina citri
AAAAAAAAAAAAAAAAAAAAAAACACTAAAACACTAAAACACTAAAATGGTATCATAATTATTATTTCTCCAAGGGCTTTTACTGGAACACATAATTTTATTATAAACATTGCGTCAAACTCACTAAGTCTAAACTAAAATGCATAATCTCATCATTGCATCTTATTGCCTATAGCTTAGGTAGGTATGTACTGTGTAGGTATATCGTATGACCTACATAGGTACAAACAATACACAGTGCAATACAAAATACAGACAGTTCCTACAAGTCTTGCACATTGCATA
>NW_007488662.1:0-285 GCF_000475195.1 Diaphorina citri
CGGGCCCTGCTTGTTAATCAATAAAATAAGCATAATGCATAATATTATGCATTTTTGATAAGTGGAAATGGAATAATTTATTATGACAAGTTATTTAATTTGAATCAAGTCCATATATATTTGTAGTAAGTGGTCCAAGTTCAACGTATAAAATTGCCTAATATTGCCTAATATCACGCCTAAACTTTCATCACAAATCCTTCTTCCAAACTCTTCCTCTTCTTCCAAAGCTTAGCCCATCCCCACATAAAAACTCCAATACACGAAAACTCCAAATACGAGAAA
>NW_007488663.1:0-285 GCF_000475195.1 Diaphorina citri
TAATAGGCAATTAGGCATGAAAGAGATTGTCTGCAGAAGACTAAGTAGAAGCCCAGGATTACCCACCGTTACCAGAAACGAAACAGAGAGAAGAAAAAGAGAGGTGGAGAGAGAGAAAAGAGAGGAAGATGTAAGTTAGGACGGAAGAGGAGGGATAGAGAGAAAGAGAGAGAGAGAGAGAGAGAGAAAGAAAGAGGGAGGGAGAGAGAGAAAGACAGAAGAGGGGGTAGAGAGTTAGAATAGAAGAAAGGGAAGCAGATAAAGAGAATGGGAAAGGGAAAGAGA
>NW_007488664.1:0-285 GCF_000475195.1 Diaphorina citri
TCGTATATTATCGACATAGATACCTCAGAGTATCCCTAGTACCTACATATATACATTATACATCCTACATCCATGGATGTTGAATTCCCCAAATCCCTAAGACTACCTCTAATCCTGAATCACGCCATTATCCCTTGAGAAATGTCCTCTACTAAATCGGACCTGAACAACGAAGAGCCTATTTCTGTCTCAATATTAATATTAAATAAAAAATGTTATCTTGGACCACTTTTCTGAAATCTTTGATACAACAATAGTTTCAATATTTTGAAGACTTTCTGGTTG
>NW_007488665.1:0-285 GCF_000475195.1 Diaphorina citri
TACACCTCTTTCATATTCTTTTGGTCATTTGCAAGTATAATATGATCATATAAAAAATGAAAAATGATGAGAGGGGGGGAGTTTTTTCTTCCAAGGAAGGTTGTAGTTTTCTCTTTTTATGTGTATTGCTTGCTGATGATTCCTCAGAATTCCTGGTCGGAATATATTAAAAATCATGTTCAAGTGCAGATTTTATGAGAATTTTGACGAATCGACCTTCATTCGTGTTAGTTACTCTTCAGGCTGTGCTTTCATCAGCTGAAGCTTTTTCATTACTAAGAATTC
>NW_007488666.1:0-285 GCF_000475195.1 Diaphorina citri
TGACTTCGAGAGAAATGTCGGTGTTTTAAACTGAAGTCCCCTAACAGACCAATAAAGTGGACTAGTAATTAGGTATCAATCAATCAATTTTATTTGTACAAAATAAATATACAATGTGGTACAATGTTAAAACTACGTACTACACTAATCTAAAACTAAATCTATAATAATATATAATCTGTAATAAGCCCACCGTGTCTGCCATAATATATGCTATAATCGTAGGACGAAGTGAGATATTGAGGAGACGTAGTGAGAGGTGAGAAATATGAGGTAGGAGACAAA
>NW_007488667.1:0-285 GCF_000475195.1 Diaphorina citri
TCTCCCCCCCCACCCCCGGAAGCGTAAAGCGTAACAAAAGCCATTATTGTAGACAGACCTCGTGTTGCGTACACGTATTTGTCTCTGTTATAGTTTCCAACATTCACTCTCCTCCTCCTCCTCCACATCTTCCTACCCTTTCCTCTTTCGTTTCTCTCTCTCCCTTCCCCTACATCTGCATTCTCCTTCTATCCTCGTCTTTCTCTTCCTCCCTCTACCACTTCCCTAAATTCCCCTCCTTCTCTTTCTACTCTTTTTGACCCCTCACTTCCTCCCCCTTCTCCT
>NW_007488668.1:0-285 GCF_000475195.1 Diaphorina citri
AAGAGCAGTAAAACTCCCTCCAAGGACGAATCCGCACCCGAAACCGTAAAAGAAGAGGTAAGTAAGAATCTGGTCCTCGTTAGATGACATCAATGGTGGTGATCGTATTCTTGCATGAGAAGACGACTACTCAGGAGAACTGTTGATGTTCTAGTCAGAAGTTGTGTTGAGTGGTATTCTCCTTGGACACCCCAATAGTGACAGATGTGGCTTCTTCAATCTCCATTGGTGTAAGTTGGTGAAGATGTTCAGTTTAACCTCTCCTGAAGGAGATGAAAATGTATA
>NW_007488669.1:0-285 GCF_000475195.1 Diaphorina citri
CAGCTGGCTTCACTTGGTTCCGCGCTACTACGCTTCCAATGTTTTTTGCGACGGGCCTAATCTTCATTAGAGGCCACCTTCCCCTATAGAGTCTATTATCTTATTGCACCTCTCGTTCGTTTCCCACAGCAAATCCGTCAAACGGTTCTGATACGAGTGAGCAGTCGAGCGGCCAGCAACAGTTCTCAGCTGAGCGATACGCCAGAAAACGAGGTGATTGATTTGACTGGCGGCAGAGAGCGGGAGAGGAGTCAGGAAACGTCGGATGATGATGAGAGTGAAATT
>NW_007488670.1:0-285 GCF_000475195.1 Diaphorina citri
CCATTTATACAGACCTATGTAATTTTTATGTTATTTTCGATATGTTGTATTATTGATAAATGGCAACTTAAAAAAAAACGAATTAATTTGTGAGAAGAGCCCTTGCCTTTGTTCACAATACTGTCAGCGAGTGTTCTCAACGTATCGTCATAGAGATTGGACGAATATAACAGAGTCCAGGTTTCATGCAGAGGATTGTCCAGATGAAAGTTTAACCAAATCACATCTAGAGCGTCTAATAAACAGGATTGTGATTTCTCAGCATCCACAGCGGCAAAGGGTTTG
>NW_007488671.1:0-285 GCF_000475195.1 Diaphorina citri
ACCAATCAAATGCCTTGAGACTATGCTTAGCACGAACTTAAGAGCCAGCATTTTGTTCATAAATATGGGTGTTAATCTAGGATTCGAGCCGTTTGCGAATTCAAGTTTTACTAAAGGTTCACTTGAATCACTTGCCTCCGAATAATATGGACTCGTTCAATCCTGGATTGGATACCTGAAGATGGGAACAGATCTACAATAGGTAGACCATTTGTTAGGTGGGTGGATGCGATGAGAAAATTTAGTGGATGTACCTTACCACTTTTTTTTTTTTTTTTTTAAGAG
>NW_007488672.1:0-285 GCF_000475195.1 Diaphorina citri
AATGGAATACAGGGGGGGAGGAGAAACACATCGTTTTATCGAAATCAAACTCTGTCATCGAAACTGAAACAATAAAAATTGTACAGAGGTAAAAGACGGCCATACACCAAGGGAATTTTGCTTAGAAGTCTTCGAAAGTTTTGTTTTGAAGTTTTTCAACCTATAGACGAAATCACATCGATAAAGTTGATCAATAATAATGAGGAGCTTATTAAAATCCTAATGAACAAAGACCATTAAACAATTGAAAATGTTAAAATGGTTACCAGTCGAAATTTCAAATGT
>NW_007488673.1:0-285 GCF_000475195.1 Diaphorina citri
TCGAAAATTCAATTTTTATCTGCCGTTCTAATGAAAGAGCTCAAAGATTTGTGACGTCATCGCGTACGGGAGCGTATGCCGTGACGTCAGAGTTTAAGATTTTCCTGTATTTTTTAATATGATTTATCTCGTGATCCAGAAGCTTTAGAAGAAAAAGAAAAATTCCCTAGTCCATTTTTCCTGCTCTTTGACTTACCTCACCTCACCCAAGTAAGTGCAACTGCTCTATTGTACCTACACAAATAAAATTGTACCTATGTGTTGTAAAAAAAAACTATTCAATTC
>NW_007488674.1:0-285 GCF_000475195.1 Diaphorina citri
CCCATTTTTCCACATTTTCGCTCGTTTGTGATATTAAGTACATAGAGTGATATTGATAAGGTATTTTGAAGGAATTCTATGTTGAAATATACTAATAGAGGTAGGTACATATCTAGAGATGATATAATAAGTACATAGAAAGCCGCGTGCTGTTCATAGACATTGAAAGATCAAGATTATATTGTTTGATTGGATGAATTAATTATCTTTCTTGATAAGCTACCACAGTTTACTTTTCCGTTTTAACAATAAGAATAGGGATTGTCACTGGGAAAAGTGAATACA
>NW_007488675.1:0-285 GCF_000475195.1 Diaphorina citri
GGAAAGTACTTCCTCGTGTGGCGGCCACGAGGGTCATCTCGCCATCTACTCTCCCACTCGACAAGTGTCGCTTCACGCAGGCTCCTTTTTACTGCGTTGACGTTCGTTCTCTCGTCAAGTCTGTATTCTCTTCCGAGATACGTACCCGTCTGGATCCAGCCTTTCTTTAGCCTTTCAATGACAACGCGCTCTTGCGCCACCAAATCAAGTGGTGGCTCTGACGCAAGCAGTTGTGTCACTGGGTGACTGACCGAGAATTTGCATCCCGCAATTCCGATCCCACAG
>NW_007488676.1:0-285 GCF_000475195.1 Diaphorina citri
CTATTATATCTAATAAAATTTATGAAAAGAAATTAAAAAATCTACCTATAGGAACTTACGTAGATTGTCAAATTGAAAAATGTGTAGAAACCTATTTACAAAGCACACTGAACTTTATAAACATCAGTACGAAAGCATTATTATAAACTGGAGTTTATTACAAAGTTCAAAAGCTTTTAGGTAATGAGAAGATAACCTATTAAAAAATACCAAGAGTAAATAAAATTGAATAAATCCTATGAACGCCTAGAAACTATATTACATATGCAATGTGCTATAAAAGAA
>NW_007488677.1:0-285 GCF_000475195.1 Diaphorina citri
AGAAGAAGAAGAAGAAGAAGAAGAAAAGGCTATAGACGAGGCACACTAGGTACTAATTGATTTTAGTTATTTTTCCTTGATTTAGTATTTTAGTGGATAGATATGACAGAATTACAACTCTGGTTTTTGAGACAAGTCGATTTTCATATTGCACTTAACCTGTTGTCTATATGTCTGATTCTGTATAGGTTCGTATTTGGTCCTTAACCGAAACTTATGTCTGAGTTATTTTAAAAGCTAAACGTCCTAAACAGATATAAGTGAGCTAATCAATCAGTGAGCTTT
>NW_007488678.1:0-285 GCF_000475195.1 Diaphorina citri
GGGCACTATATGGACATACGAGGCTGGAGACATTTGCGCCTGGACGGAGCCACTCAGGTGTCTTCGAGGTAAAAAAAAACCATCTCTTTTACCAAATCCCAATAAGTAATACTAAAGTATAAGTAGAATAGAATATACCTTGTTTATCCTGCTAGCATGAGACTAAAAAGTCCCTTTACCCCAGCAGTCTAAACAAGGCTCGTGTATTTTATGGGTTTAACAACATAGCAGAACTTTCTGACCAGCCTAATTAGCTTGAAGCGTATTCCTTGTAGAATAGAATAT
>NW_007488679.1:0-285 GCF_000475195.1 Diaphorina citri
TTTTTTTTTCATTTTGTTGTAGGTATTTTCTCCTTGATTGGTTCCTTGTTTGTTTACTTGGAATTCCTCACAATTAAACAAAAATTTGAATAGAGAAATCCAAGAGAATGGAAGAAATTGAGCTGCTGGGTTTCCAATCCCTTTGTGCTGGGACTGCCACTGTAATTCTGTCACGAGGTTTGACATCCGAAAGAGATTTTTTTTAATAAACCATTTTTACTTTCCTTATCCTATAGGAAGGAAAGTAATGTAATCGGGTCAAATTTTCGATGGTCAGATTTTAGT
>NW_007488680.1:0-285 GCF_000475195.1 Diaphorina citri
TTATCCTGAACAGATAAGGTTCGTTCTCGGAACGACTGGAATTCTCGCATCCTGTTCTCCTTGTCTTTTCGCTTTCGGGATAAGACCACGGTTAATAAAATTCCCTCTTTCATTCCTCCTAGGCTTGCTTCCCGCCAGTTGCTGATTTTGTCCTAAACAGATATGGTTAGTTCTCGGAACAGCTGACTTTCTCCTAATATCCTGTGTTCCTTGTCTCTTCGATTTCGGGACTATAAGAATAAGACCTTGTGGCTGGCACTTACAGTTCCCTGTTCCCTCTATCAA
>NW_007488681.1:0-285 GCF_000475195.1 Diaphorina citri
TTACAAATCTTTTGGTCACAGTCATTACCATTCTAATAAGTCATTGGTTTGAAAACATTTCTGTACAACAAATAGTATGAAATTACATCTTGGGAATAAAGGAAAATGGTTCAACCCATGAAAAAAAAAGCTATATTGCCCCTTCAACCTGATTTTTCATGTGTTGGGTTCGAAACTAAAATGGCTAGATATACATAACTACCTATTTAGTTCGAGTAACTTGTTAGTCTTCACTAATAACACTAGTTTTCTCTACAGTAGTTTTAGTGACAGTTGTCACATTGA
>NW_007488682.1:0-285 GCF_000475195.1 Diaphorina citri
CTTTGTGTTTTGCCTTTAATATTATTTTTATCTCATGTCCAGGTGAGGGTGAAATTATTTTCATTCTGTTTCTTGGACTTGTTTAGGAACTCTAAGCTTTGTATAAGCTGATTATTTTTAATATACTAAATTGATCTTATGTGACCATATTTGGGAATGTGACTACTATTTTTGAAATGTAATCCAACAAATGGGGCTTTATCAATGGGCCATCATGCCTTTTGGTTTCAGGAGTGCTCCATTTTCAAGCTGTTCAATTTTCCAACTGTAAATAAACGATCGAAA
>NW_007488683.1:0-285 GCF_000475195.1 Diaphorina citri
ATTGAAAGGGGGCACCTGCCGGGCTTCGCCTCAATTCCCTGTTACCTTAAATAACCTATGTACTAGCAACCAATATAGGATATTATCGATGGTGAGAATCAAACCCAAGATTAACTTTACTCTTGAATCCTTTGTAAATACTAATTGTTCATGTTATGTTAAACAATGCATACTTACAAGCATCCCCTTGTAAGTATCCATTGTTTGGTATTTACCCTAGAATTTCCTTTCCTACTTACCGTCTCGACTTTCATCGTCAGTTTCGCTGACGGGCGGCTTGGTACC
>NW_007488684.1:0-285 GCF_000475195.1 Diaphorina citri
GCCTAGCACTTCAAGAGTAGATTCTTTATCAGGAGTCACTAAGTTCGATTCCCTGTCAAGTCAGAAATTTTCTGGGCGATTTTTTCGTTTCCAGGCGTTGTAAAAATATTTCACTCCTCTTTCTTCAAAAAACAGGATTTTTTTTTTAAGGACAGACAAAAAATAAAAGCCAAGTAAATGTCTATATCTACAAAAATATCTACTTATTTCTAGTTATTATCTCTTTCTACTGTTGGCATTTTTCCCATTTAATTACTAAGTTTTTTTTTTATTTATTTATAATAA
>NW_007488685.1:0-285 GCF_000475195.1 Diaphorina citri
GCAGGGAAAAACTGAAAGTGGAATAGTCTATTTTTGAATATCCACTTGAAATTGAGCGAAGAAATACATATTCTTAGCAATTCTAAAAAGAAGTACAAATTCTCAACAATTCTAAAGGAACCTTGGCAGCACAGCAGCGATTACATCAATATTTACATCAATACCTGTGATCAGAAGGATTGAAATATCAGAAATATTAATGAAAGTTGATACAGGTGACACATACACCACATATGTAGATACATATGTACATTGATGTGCATGTATATCACACTGTGCTTACAT
>NW_007488686.1:0-285 GCF_000475195.1 Diaphorina citri
TCCAACTTTTAAATTGTAAAATCTTTCGAATACTCTTAAATCTTGGAATCAAAAACTTTACACCTGTTTTACTGAAAATTTGATTTTAGTTTTTAGGTCCTCCTTGATTTTTGGTGGATGTGCCAAAACACCTTTTATTATCCTACCTACAATATTAATTTAACAAATCTGCGTAAACCATCATCACTCGTCCAGGATTTTGGGGTTCAAAATTTCCCATCAAGAGCGAAAGGCTCTGGATCTATCATTTGCATTTACGACGAAAAATCTTGTAAAATATCGTCC
>NW_007488687.1:0-285 GCF_000475195.1 Diaphorina citri
GCATGTGATGTGTTCCAATCCACTTGACTCCACTTCTTCTTCTTTTTTACTTTTTCTCATGTTCAGACGGCGTTGATGTTTTTCGTTAGCCTCTCAATCAGCCCTAACTAGGGTGATTGCTTTGGTCTGACATTTGGTTTTGGCTACAAATTTTACGAGTCGATTTTTTGCTATTTCTTTAGCACTTATACTTAGATTACAATATCTTACCTCCATTGCTATAATCTGCAAAGCGATCAGTCGCACCACAGAGGCACAGAAGTGAGGCGGTGGTACTTGTGCCAT
>NW_007488688.1:0-285 GCF_000475195.1 Diaphorina citri
TTTTGAGATATCGTGTTTGTTAAGCACGTTTTTTGATTCGGTTGGAACCGGTTAACCACCTCGACCAGTGGCGTAGGAAAAGCCAATTAACACCATTGTGTTTGTCGTCAGGGCCGTATTTAGAGGGGGGGAAGCAAATCCTCCCATATCTAGAACATATTGGGAATATTCCGACTACATTTCACCTTTCTAGAGTTAGAGCGATCGGTGTGTGGATGAGTAATGCTGGGGTTTACCAACTTGGGATTGAGATGAATAATAGCTTACTTAATTAATACCTAGGAA
>NW_007488689.1:0-285 GCF_000475195.1 Diaphorina citri
GTGATGACTAGAATCAAGGTTACGTAAATACTTATGTAGGTATTACACATGAGATGTGGGGGTATGATAAAAGGATTTTCCTTTTTATACCTATGTATGTAGGTACTATAGTGGGTTATATAATTATATCTAATATATAAAAATAAATGTGTGTGTTTGTTCGAACTTTATGCCTGGCCAAACCGCTCATCCGATTACTATGAAACATTGTCAACTTATTGCTTGCACTCCCGTGAAGGTTATAGGCTATTTTCCGGTTCGTTTTTGTTAAGCTACGCCGAACAA
>NW_007488690.1:0-285 GCF_000475195.1 Diaphorina citri
GCACTAGTCCTACCCCCGGATTATCTTTCATTTTTGAGCCTTTCTCTCTTCTTCTTCTTCTTCTTCCTTTCTCCCTCCTTTCTCTCTTCCTCCTCCCTCCTTTTTCTCTTCCTCCTCCCTCCCTTTGTCTTTCTTTCTCTCCTTTCATTCCTCTCTCTTCTTTTCTGTTTCTCTGTCTTTATCGCTCTCTCCTCGTTCCATCTTTCACCCCTCATTCTCCTCTCCCTCTCTCTCTCTTTCTCTCTCCCTCTCTCCCTCTCCCTTCTTCTCCTTATAACCTTTGTT
>NW_007488691.1:0-285 GCF_000475195.1 Diaphorina citri
TTAACCCCACACACAAAAAGCCCAAACTGAGGCTTAGGTGTAGGGGCTGGTCAGCCTCAAAGGACGGGTTGAGCTTCTACGAATCTACCCATTACTTTAAAACATTGGTTAGATGGCTAAATGCCTAAATGCCTTGGCTAAATGCCGTGAGAAGGAAATTTAAGTTTGGTTCTTGTTTGAAGACTATTCTAAAGGATGACGAGCCTTGTATTTTTTGGGGGGATCTCATAACTTTTTGCAGAAACTTACCATAATATGACGTATGAGCGTAGCGCAACAAAGTAC
>NW_007488692.1:0-285 GCF_000475195.1 Diaphorina citri
ATTACCAGGGTAAAACAATTAATGATATGAGTAGATGAGCATTAATAGTACAGAAGGCACTTAGTAATGCTGTGATACCAACTAAAGTTGTGAACAAGTTCTCTGCTTTACCACAAATAATTCATGATAAAAAGTATGTATGTATAAATCAAGTAGGTATACAGTATACACTCGTACCTGGTTGTTTGTTTCCATGCCTGTATACTGTATACCTACCTATCTAGGAGGTTGAAAAATAAAATCTAAATTAACATTGTAATTATTTTCTCCTGAACTTTCAGAGAG
>NW_007488693.1:0-285 GCF_000475195.1 Diaphorina citri
TAATGTAATTGTTTGGGACCGAACCAAGGTAAGCTTATTCTTCCATTACTTACATACAGAGCGTGTGTATTGATAGGAAATACTTGGGAAGGCTGGCCCCGCCTACGAGCTGTCTGGATTGGTCTAGTTCTTCAAATGTAGCTAATTACCCCGCAGTAGGAGATTCAGTTGTGTCTTCCCCGCTAGCAGTGAAAGATAATGTGATCATGTGGGATAGAACTAAGGTAAGATTTAAATTTTAAGTGA
This sequence comes from Diaphorina citri, assembly GCF_000475195.1. Lineage (NCBI taxonomy): Eukaryota > Metazoa > Arthropoda > Insecta > Hemiptera > Psyllidae > Diaphorina > Diaphorina citri. The sequence goes on from NW_007488693.1 coordinate 247, forward strand.
TCCAATCAGGCAATATTTGCGTCCAATTTCGTGCGGATT
>NW_007488694.1:0-285 GCF_000475195.1 Diaphorina citri
AAAAAAAAAACTGGGTATTTTGAGTAGGGACTGTTTAAGAGTTTAAGTCATTCAGTCTTTGTGTGGGATAATTTTCGGAATGAGATGATAGTGAAGTAAGGATAAGTATAAGTATGGCTTTGAGACTCAGCAAAATTTAAGAAAATTAAGTGTAGGTACTTGAGTAGGTATTTTAAGTTTTAAGTATATTGGAATTTTTATTTCAGTGAGAAATCTTATATTATAAGAACAAGATCCATTCACTCATTCACATTTCATAGTTCACACACTGATTGCTCTATCTCG
>NW_007488695.1:0-285 GCF_000475195.1 Diaphorina citri
AACTTTTAGCCCCATCTTCTCGTTATTTAGGTTCTTGTTTTTTAGTTATACCTATATGAGCTTATATAAACCATTATTTTCTGTAATTATCACTGATATTTATTACAAAAGAGGGAAAAATGCAAGTTGATTTCTAAAGTTAATCTATAACAAAGAAATCTAATTAAATGTGCCATACGTTTTACAGGTGCAAAAGTTATTCCACACAACACACTTCTCTGCCTCACAGCCTCACATTTTGATTGCAGATTATTTCTTTTATAAGGTCTCTAATAATAATCGGAA
>NW_007488696.1:0-285 GCF_000475195.1 Diaphorina citri
TGTTTAGCCAAAACCAGTTGGCCTCAAAGCGATCACTCTAAAGCTGATTGAGAGGCCGACGACAAACGCCGACCCGATGAACATGGAAAAGGGCGAAGAAGAAGATCTGAAAGAAAGCTTCTGAGTGAAATTTTGCTGTTTCTTGTCGAAAGTGTCACTGAGAGGAATAATAAAATACGGCTATACTATACCCTAGCATAACTGAGTACGACAAACGCCGACCCCATCTGAACATGGGAAAAGGCGAAGAAGAAGAAGAAGAAGAAGAAGAAGAAGAAGAAGAAG
>NW_007488697.1:0-285 GCF_000475195.1 Diaphorina citri
TTGGGTACTGTTTATCTATTCTCATTATTCAGACAAGAAGGTAAACTATTGTGGCTCCTCCTTTAACTCCAGGTGATTTAGAAAACGAGGGAGATTCCTTCAAATTGGTAAATTAAAATACCTACCCAATACTACTGCCAAAAAGTTTACTAATACTACTAATAGACTGGGCTAAATTTGATAACTTCCTCTAAAACTGAAACTAGTAGGTAACTAACTACAGTCACAGTCATAGTAAGTAGTTATAATTATCGCACTAGTTTTATGATTGTCTGTAATTCTATA
>NW_007488698.1:0-285 GCF_000475195.1 Diaphorina citri
TTCTAGTATCAAGTGGTCTCCGAATAAATTTAAGCGAAAGCTGTTGTTGTGCAGGGAGCAAATTTTTTTCCCTCTAAATCTCTTCCCCCCCCATCATTTCTCCCTTATTTCCCTCTCTTTCCCTTCTCTCTCTCTCTCTTCTTCCTGTCCCTCACTTTTGCTATCCCTATTTCTCTTTTTTATACCTCTATTTCTTTCTCCTCTCTATCCCTTTTTCTTTACCTCTTTATTTGGCCTCTGTCTCTTTTTTCGCTGCCTTCTCTCTCTCTCTCTCTCTCCCTCTCT
>NW_007488699.1:0-285 GCF_000475195.1 Diaphorina citri
TAGGATAGCCAATAGCCATCAGCGAACTCGGGTCACATATGTTGCTTGTATTTCCATAAAGTCTCTTATCACCAAAACAGTGACAGAACCGTACATGTAGAGGAGCCAGGACTGGTATAAGCTGATTCTGAGTATTTCTGAGGAGTACAGTACGTAGTCTTCTCTCTTCTTCTGTTATAAATGTATGATATTTCGTGCCGTACCTACTTACCTATTTGTTAAACATAACACTGTTATTTTTACATACATTTTGTTTGGATGGATACAATTCGGTTTGCTCATGTA
>NW_007488700.1:0-285 GCF_000475195.1 Diaphorina citri
ATTGCAGAAGTCAATAAAGTCCAGTTTGGAATCTGCAAAGTAGACGCGTCTCGTGGCTATGTCCAGAGTGAGACCGTTTGGCCAGTAGATCTTGGTGGAGATAATAGTGGACCGGTTGGATCCGTCCATACCGATACGTTCTATGCGAGGGTTCTCCCCCCAGTCTGTCCAGAAGAGCCAGCGGGTACCTGAGGAAGGGGGAAGGGTTAAGTTAACCCGAGTCTGTTTGCCCGTACATTTAAGCCTTAGAATGGTGTAGGTGTAGTGGTCCTGCCTCGGTGGTGT
>NW_007488701.1:0-285 GCF_000475195.1 Diaphorina citri
ATTAGATTCTTGTCCGGGCCCTGGATTCGAACCTGAGGCTTGTCACCCTTGCTGGCCAAACCGCGAGCCATGATCATGAACCGCGAGATTTTGTTTTCCAAACCTGGGGAGAAGAGAATTCAATTTAGTCAGTATCTATGTATGCCTACCTAATAGAATAGAATAGAACTAGTGGTTGACCCGTCCTTTGTACGGGACCACCACACACACAAACACACCCACCACCACACACCACATCAACCACCACACACACCACACCCATCACACACATCCCACCACACACAC
>NW_007488702.1:0-285 GCF_000475195.1 Diaphorina citri
CTTGTTCTGTTTAGACATCCCTTGTAATTCTGAAGGACACCTGCCTGGAATAGCTTCCGGCTGTTTTTCTTATTCATCTATTCAACGTGTTTCCACCGTCCAATCCCAAGGTAAGAAAACTCGTTTTGGGAGTAAGAAACGCCAGGAAGCAGGAAGTGTTTCTTCTTACTTGGTGCTGCGCTCTGTTGACTCTTCCCGGCCTCACTAGGGCTACGTGAGGTTATTGTGAGAAAAGTATCTGAACGCACAGTAGTGCGCCAGGCCGAATTCTAGTAAGCACGCCTG
>NW_007488703.1:0-285 GCF_000475195.1 Diaphorina citri
ACGAGTGTTTTATTAATAAACTAAGGTTTTACATGACTTTATCTTGCGTTTTCGAATATCTGATACGACTCTTTCAAGTTCTTATCTTCTTGATGTTCTGTTCTAGCTGAAGATTTGTTGTACATTGTACCTATTATCATTGATAGTACCTGCTCATGAAAATCCATTTATGTATTTTGCATTCTATTAATATTAATTTATTTCTTTACAATAGATGTAATGTTTTTACAACGATCATTTTCACTGGAATAGATTCTATGAATCTTTAGTTAACCATTATTTTAT
>NW_007488704.1:0-285 GCF_000475195.1 Diaphorina citri
GTTAATGACATGCACGGCGTTAAATTAAAGTGACGCGAACTTCATAATGTCTCTATGCTTAATTATTAAGACGTTATATACAGGGTGATCTAGATGTTATCTTCAGATGGGTATACTACACAAGGAGCGGTGTACTTACCATGTCAAAATGTTGAATTTGGAATGGCTGTCTCCCTTCGTAATTTCTAGCTTCATTGGCGATGAAAATGTTTGAGGTCATTGCTGCTATAGGTGAAAGAATGGGAGGTGGGTTATCATTATAATTATCTACTCGTATTGATATTT
>NW_007488705.1:0-285 GCF_000475195.1 Diaphorina citri
TAGAGAGATTGGAGGGAGAGAGGAAAAGGAGGAGTAAGAATATGGAAAATAGAGAAAAGCGAGAAGTAGAGAAAGGGAGAAAGAGAAATACAAGGGGAGAGAGAGAGAGAGAGAAAGCTAGAGAGATGGGAGGGAAAGAAGAAAGGAAGAGTAAGAATATGGAAAATAGAGAGATGGGAGGGAGAAAAAGGAAAGGGAATAGAGAAGCACAAATAGAGAGAGAGCAAGCAAAGTTAGAAAGATTTGAGGGAAAGAGGAAAAGGAAGAGTAAGAATATGGAAAATG
>NW_007488706.1:0-284 GCF_000475195.1 Diaphorina citri
ACCACCAGAGTTAAATCAGAACCACCATGGAAGTTCAGAATTGAAGGGAAAATCAACAAGCTAAGAAAGAGCATTGGTATCCTCACACAATATTTCAGAGATCCAAATCATGCCTCTGCCAACATCAAAACCAAAGTTAAACAGTTATCCTACTTTGCTCGATTGAAACACTGGAAAAACGATTATATTCAGAAGTTGAAATTGTATCTTGAGAACTTGAAGCAGAAAGTTGCTGCTCTGGGCTTCAAACTGAGAAGATACAACAAGAGAGTCAAGCGATATAA
>NW_007488707.1:0-284 GCF_000475195.1 Diaphorina citri
CCATTTCTCCTCCCTTATACACCCTATCTCCCTTCTTATAGTCTCCTTTCTCCTATTACCCTATCTCCAATCTTCCTTTTCCTATCCTTACTTCCTTTTTCCTCACTTTCTCCTCCCTTATACACCCTATCTCCCTTCTTATAGTCTCCTTTCTCCTATTACCCTATCTCCAATCTTCCTTTTCCTATCCTTACTTCCTTTTTCCTCACTTTCTCCTCCCTTATACACCCTATCTCCCTTCTTATAGTCTCCTTTCTCCTATTACCCTATCTCCAATCTTCCTT
>NW_007488708.1:0-284 GCF_000475195.1 Diaphorina citri
GTAGTGCTGCCTAAGGTGGTAAGGTCACCCAGGGGTGGACCATGTGTGAGAAACGAAAGATAATCGCTAGGTACCTACATCATGTCTATCACGTTAGTACGAAAATGTACCCAAAAATTTCATTCATGTGTGGCGTCAGCATGATTGCTGGTGGCCAATACAGAGAAGATTGCACTTCTGTCTGCTGTCAGCTCCTGAATTTCCTCGAACGTCCTTCCCAACCATTCTACAAGGTCATTGTCCCATACTCTTCTTGGTCTTCCTCACCCATGCGTTCCTTCAAT
>NW_007488709.1:0-284 GCF_000475195.1 Diaphorina citri
GTAATAGTATACACTTAGTCATCTCAAGAAAAATATAGGAGCTGTACTTTAGTTAAAAGTTGGGCTCTATAGTAGAACTTAATATAATATTGCTGTAGAGTTTATATTTTATTTGATGTACAGAAATTTATTTTTTCCAACTGGATTGGAATGGTACTAGAGATCAGTGATGCTTTCATGACCTTGTGTAATCCAGCCACATGACATTTTTTTAAACCAATTTATTAGGTACTCATTTACAATCTCTGTATTTCTCTCCTACAGTTCATGTGTATGGGAACAGA
>NW_007488710.1:0-284 GCF_000475195.1 Diaphorina citri
ACATAATTATTAGGTGTGTACGTTAACTACCTACCTACCTACTTGTACCCACGTTGTATCCTGTCGTTGGGATAGAAAAGTTTTCGGTCTTGTTTCATCAATAACTTTGGAGCTTTTTAAATCGTTCGTTTTGTTGATTTGAGGGCTAGTTCAGTGTCTAGGAAAACTAACTTTTAGGTCAAGATTTCGGGTTCGGATTGGAAATTTTCATCATCAATGTTCACTAATAATCGGTCCAACTGTCATATATATGCCTTTTGAATACGAAAAAAACTTTTTAAATT
>NW_007488711.1:0-284 GCF_000475195.1 Diaphorina citri
TGTGGAAAGCCCCTACTTAGCTTACCAAGATTATCTTCTTATAACTCAAAACTGTAGAAGTATAGGCAACCAGTGTTATCAAGTGAAATTTCCGTCTGCTCAGAAGGTGTTTTGAGACCAAACACTCGTAGTTTGGTGAAGTGTAAGCAGATTCATATAAGCTTAACAGAACTTTCAGCTTCAGGGCTGTTGGCCCCTATACCCAAGCCTTGGAGTGGGTGTATTGAGTTAACCTACTGTACAAGTGTGTAGGCAACCAGTGTTAGTGAAAACTCAGTCTGCTC
>NW_007488712.1:0-284 GCF_000475195.1 Diaphorina citri
ACATAGGAAGCAAAATACAAAATTTGTCGGAAATGTCTGAAGTGTTGGAAGTGTATGATCAGTCTGCGCGCTGCTTAATTCCCTTCAATCTTGGAGAATCTCGAATTCTCGAACTTTCAAAGTCCTTTGATTCTTGAAGTTTTCTCGGACCAACTCGCCTTTTGAAGTCTCGGGCCTGGCCTGCTGAAATGTTCAATTTGAGAAACAGGTACTTGGATTTCCTGCGGGTTCTTAGGCGGCTTTCACACTGAGGTAACACGTCGCAAGTAGCAAGTCGCAAGATG
>NW_007488713.1:0-284 GCF_000475195.1 Diaphorina citri
CTAACTCTACAGTCAAAGAAAATGCTCCACTTTTATTTCTACTGTCATAACTTCCTCATAAGAGTCCTTTTGAAAGTCCTGAAGACAAACAAACCGACAGACAGCAAAGAGGCAGATAAATAAACAAACATCAACACAGTCCAACAAACTATATTTCTAAAACTCCCTCTATACCCTGTAAATCCAGGTGTCAATGTTTCCAGGGCCCCTGTATAAAGTTGTATCGTGTTTACCTTGTAAATCCAGGTGTCAATGTTTCCACGGCCCCTGTATAAAGTTGTATC
>NW_007488714.1:0-284 GCF_000475195.1 Diaphorina citri
ACTGTTTTATACAGACATTCAAAGTTGGTATGAGGCTATGAAGAGATCCACCTGTACAATTCAAGTTTGAAGTTTGCTTTTGAACTCGGGAAGTTACTTTACAACTAACTGTAATTAAACTCACATGAAGGGGTAACGCTTAACACTTTATCAGAAGAGATGATGTACCAGATCCACTCGACCTATAAAGAGATACTGTCAAATCCACTAGGTACCTACTTTGTCACAAAGAAATTGTGGGATTCTGGCACATCCACTATTATTTGTACACTTGAAGTTTGTTA
>NW_007488715.1:0-284 GCF_000475195.1 Diaphorina citri
TTTTCGAGTCTATTTACCCGTACGAGTACTTCCTTGTTTGTGAATTTCTCACATAGCTCATCAGGTGAAGTAAGGTCACTTTCTGTGCTATCTCCAGCTTTCTTGAAAAATTAAAAGTCCGGATCTGACATGAACTGATCTACTCACTATGCGTGATTTTCCGTAATGCATTCCTACAGAGTTTTGGTCTTTTTATGATCTGGCATAATTGGCACATCCACCAATTTAGGCACTGTTTGCGATACCCTTATCAAAACCAAGTTGATATCATTATTCAGGTAGGC
>NW_007488716.1:0-284 GCF_000475195.1 Diaphorina citri
GTGTGTTCCCCGTGTATTTCTTATGGGGGGACTAAAAAACGTCAATATCTCGGGAATGGTTTGGAATTTCAGGAGTTTTCGATTTTTCCCAGTATGTACAAAAAGTAAGGAATCCAATGGTGAAAACCGCATCTTCCTAGCTCATCTAGAAGTGGGTTAGAATTTGTATACGTGAGTCAGTTACACAAGGGGCTGTATATATTTGGGATTATATGAATTTATGGGCATGAAGAAATAAAACTTACTTTTACCCCGTTGCAAAATTACCAAAAATCACATCATAG
>NW_007488717.1:0-284 GCF_000475195.1 Diaphorina citri
CAGGGGTTTGAGTGATAAAGAAGTTCAGAAATCAAACACTGCCAGCCAAGAGTAGTTTGAGCCTTTGAGCTGAAAATTGCATGTTGGTGATGAAACAAATTTCATTGGGGAGAAAAATAAGTTTGGTACTTATCGCCTTTCCACTACGTATGGTTTCATTAAACACCACTTTTCCACTAGACAAAATAAGTACACATACTCTTACTAGAACTAGAATTATTAGGTACTCGAGATACAAACACCACCTGATGGATAAACAACGCAAAAAACCCTTCGTTCTTTGT
>NW_007488718.1:0-284 GCF_000475195.1 Diaphorina citri
AGACTTCCACTTTCTTCGGATTCTCACGGTGTACTTCTGGTTTGGAAGACTGGATTATACTAATGGCAGATTACTTATCATAATGGCACTCTCATTACGTCCGTGTGAATAGTTCCCATTGAAACAAGTGTAATGTTTGAACATTGTGAACATGGACGTGCAATGGGGAACTCGTAAAATTGTAAAAATATGAACTTTGTTTGAACTGAACATAAATCAGTAAATCAACATGGATTTCACGTTATGTGTCCAGCTTCAGTGAAATCATTGTAAAAATGTTAACT
>NW_007488719.1:0-284 GCF_000475195.1 Diaphorina citri
TCCCATGAATTTTCTTTCGGGTCTAAGTTCTAACATGAATAGAGAAATATTTCGACAAAGGTTATCATGTTATCAAAGCTAACACTAGTGTTTTGATAACCATAGGTATACCTACCTACCTAGAGCTGTTGGTATTAAAGTGTTATTAGGTAATCTCACCCATTTCCCACAGCATTCTATGTGTTGTTATGAGTAATAAACGGTGACCCAATAAGAGCGCAAGATTTGATTGGTTAATAAAGCATGGTTCTCCGTGGAATAAAATGGACTTCTTAGATGATTTG
>NW_007488720.1:0-284 GCF_000475195.1 Diaphorina citri
TCTCGTCTGTTTCTAGCACATGAAACAGATTTCACTTGTCAAGTGGTTAGGCAGAAGGCATAGTCAAATATTTGACTGTGGAAGTAAAGTCAATATAGAAACCCAGGAACGTTGTGCCTTTGGTTTTGAAGGATGTAAACTTCTGATTGAGGAGTTTAGTTCATCAACACAACTTTGAACGTCTTGCTATCACCTTTCCTTTGTTCATAAGTAGGGTAAGTGTACCATTTATTCGCCCACCTAAAAAACGTACCATTTATTGGCCCACCTGTACCATACGCCAC
>NW_007488721.1:0-284 GCF_000475195.1 Diaphorina citri
GTGTTCAGTAGCTTAATTTTTATGAAACAATAATTTCTATAGGGTGAGCGAAAATTTTGTATTCAGCGGTTTTGAAAGTTTTTGATAGGACATTGAAGTCGACCATGTTTGGATGACCGCTTGGATAATATCATTCATCCAGAAGGTATGTACCTACTTGTATTCTTTGGGGAGTTGTGTCCTAATTATGCACTTAAGTTTTATCACTATCATCATACAAAGAGAAAAATTAATAAAATTCGACTCGTAGATTATTATTTTTCTCTTTAGAAAGACACTATTTG
>NW_007488722.1:0-284 GCF_000475195.1 Diaphorina citri
TTAACTTTTGGTGAGACTGGATTTCTCAAGATTGTAGACCAAAATTTTCAAAAATATCTGAAAGCGTGTACCCATTCACATTTAAAAAAATTGCCTGTGAGGCAGTTAATTTGTGATTAATGAGTATTACCTATATCTTGTGGGAGCTCAAGCTCATAGATCAGAGAAAAAAATTTAATGAACCCTAATTTTTAAAAAATTCGCCTGCGGCGCACTTTATTTCTGGTGCGAATTGGGGATTCGAAAACCAAGGCCAGAAAGAAAAAGATTGAGGAATTATTGAT
>NW_007488723.1:0-284 GCF_000475195.1 Diaphorina citri
ACATTCCCACAACTCAGAAAATTATAATCCCACTAAAACCGTCCTCTAAACGAGCCATATTTCACCATATTCCTCTGTTTGCTGACAATATCGGTATCATTTCCAATGCCCTCTCATTTGAGGGTTTGAACAATATTGCTAGGAATGACGGTATAATTATTATCACTTTTTCAGTGAATTGTGAACGTTTAACTAACAAATTAAGTCAAACATGTTTCAACCATATTGCCAGACATTTTTCAATCTCATTTTACCGGTTATTTGCAACGATATTGCCATCCTTG
>NW_007488724.1:0-284 GCF_000475195.1 Diaphorina citri
CAAAGTTTGGTAATATTATTCAGAGGCCACGACAATGCAAAAGAAAGCTCTTTTTTTGCGTTTAACCTAACCCTATAATAGCACTGGTCATCAGTACCCATTTGTGTTGTGACAGCTCCTTTTTGTAGGAATTTTTCATTGTTGTGGCTTCTGAGCTAGTACCCAATGTTCGGCCAATCATACGTTTGGAATTTTATTGATGCTTCAGTGCAGCTTTAACATAAATAGCATAATGAATAACATATATACATTTTTATGAAATGTATAATACCTATGTTTAACAT
>NW_007488725.1:0-284 GCF_000475195.1 Diaphorina citri
ATACACTTAAGAAAGTATTTACAATACACACAGTGCGTTCAGAAAATGTTGAATCTCTTTGTATCAAGTTTGTTTTTTTTATGGCTTTAAGTGGCACGGTTCTATTGTAGGAGCTCTTCGACAAGAAAGTAATGCAAAGTACCTACCTGCGCTAATGCAAAATAGGTAGCCTAGAGTGGCCTAGACTAATTTGGGAATTCCGATATTTTAAGGTCAGTACGCAGTAGTAACAGTACAGTTAGCACACCCTATACTACTGCTATTAAGGAGAAGGATAATTATGT
>NW_007488726.1:0-284 GCF_000475195.1 Diaphorina citri
GCCCCTGTCAAAAGGAAACGCCCGGAATTGATGGAAACAAAAGTAAATTGCAAAGATCCGAGAAAACAAGAGAAAAGCTACGGAAAAAGGGAATGGGATGAAAGGACGAGGGGGAAACAAGAAGAAAGAAAAATGACTTCAATACTCAGGGAAAATAATGAGCTATCATCAAGTCGGGAGTATTAAGAGAGAAAAAAACAAGAAAAATGTGAAGCGAAGAAATAATAAATAATTAGATCTGTGATTTTTCTCTTTCCGTACCAGCGAAGTACCTCCAGGCCCCT
>NW_007488727.1:0-284 GCF_000475195.1 Diaphorina citri
AAAATGTGGGTTATGTGGGAAGTGGGCACGTTTCTGCGGAAACAGTAGCTAGCTGTGCCTCGTGCCATGCTTTAAAAAAAGAGGTTTGATAGAGGGAACTGTAACTGCTAAGGCCTTATCGTCTCGAAAACGAAGAGAGAAGGAGGAAAGGAGAAAGCCAGCCGTTCAGAAGATGAACCTTATCTGTTTAGGTTAAATCCGCCCTCGTCGGGAATCGAACCCACGGCCTAGCACTTACAAGGCAGACGTGCTACCAACCAAGCTAACTAGGCTACCATGCTTTA
>NW_007488728.1:0-284 GCF_000475195.1 Diaphorina citri
TACCTACCTTTCGTTTTTCTTCATCTTTTCCTTCCCCGATGTCACTTTTCTCGCACATCACCATATTTTCTTCATCTTTCATTTCTCCCGAAGCATCAAGTTTCATTAGTTCGATACAAATTTTATCCATTCATCATGCCACGCTTGGGAGAATGTCAATTTTTCCCCATTCTTCTTCGTCTTCTGTACATTCTGCTGTGGCAATAATTTCTTTTTAGCATAATGTGTAATGTAGGGCAGACTGTTGCTTCGAGTCATTTTTCACTTTCTCATGCACATAATGT
>NW_007488729.1:0-284 GCF_000475195.1 Diaphorina citri
AAAATAAACGTACCTATTATTAATACAGGCAGCGCTGTTAGGACAGTCCGTGTTCAGTACACACTCTGGCCGGCAGCCTAGGGCTCCGTTACCGTAGTAGGTGGGTAAACATTCGCAAGTTACGATACCGTTGGTATGCTTGCACACTGCGTTGGAGCCACAGTACACGTGATCGCATGGGTTAGGTGGCGGAACTGGGGCTGTGAAATAGAATAGATTAATAGAATATACCCTGTTTATACTGCGAGAATGAGACTTTTTTGTATCGTAGAGGTAAAAAATCT
>NW_007488730.1:0-284 GCF_000475195.1 Diaphorina citri
TTGTTTGGCGGTCTCATTTAGGGATCCCGATCAATAGTTAAGAGTGTTCCTCGTGATAACACAAGGTTAAATCGAAATGGGTTATTCTTGTTATTTGAATTCTCGTGAGAATTTGGGAGATATGGTAGCTTTGGTTCCAGGAACGGATTCAGGAATAGGTTTCAATAAATATTCTACAATGCGTAATATATGTAGGTAGTAACAAAGGTCCTTTTAGTTACGTACAAATTTTTGTTTGGGTCGATTCGTTTTCCCATGAAAAGAGGACGAAAACAAGGCAGACA
>NW_007488731.1:0-284 GCF_000475195.1 Diaphorina citri
TTCGGCGGATGAGCTTTTTCATAAATCCAGTCCGCGGACTGAGCTATTTACATTTGCTCAATGAACGAATTCGGGGTTTGAGCCTAACGCATACAACAAAACCCTCCGTAAAGACGAATGCTGCAAAACCTACCTATGTGTTGTGAAATCAAAAAATACTCTAGAACTACCTACCTATTGTACTCGTAGACCACAGAATGAAATCATTCAAAAGATGATTGAATCCCCAAATGGGTTAAACATTCAACTTACCTTTCACAACGATACGATTCACTGATTAGAGA
>NW_007488732.1:0-284 GCF_000475195.1 Diaphorina citri
AGAGATATTATGAGAAAACCTCTTTTTTGCCCGCCATGTTCGAAAAATCCTTACGGTACGGGATTACGGTACATCCTACAAAAAAAGTGTAAAAATATAAAATGTAGAAAACAAAAAAAGAAACAATTCATTGTTGTTGGAAAAAAATTACCGGAAACGAGATATTGTGAGAAAACCGCTTTTTTGGCCGCCATATTGGAAAAATTATTACGGTACGGGATTACGGTACATCCTAGAAAAAAAGTGTAAATGTACAAAATGTAGGAAATATAAATATAAAAAAC
>NW_007488733.1:0-284 GCF_000475195.1 Diaphorina citri
TCAATTTTTGGACACTTTTTAATGATCCCTCATTACATGGGGAGTATTTTAAGACAGGAAATTTTCGACCAAAAATCGAGTCGTGTGATGTTCACACCAGATTTTTTTCTTTTTTTTTGCACACGATGTTTTTAGGCGCCCTTCTAACGTTTTGATAGAGCGAATTTTGGAAGGTTTAAGGACATCTATTTCGAAATGTTGAATAAACATGGAGTGTTAAATATGTAGGTGTAAACAGATATAGAAGTGTCCTGAAATGAGGCCTCTCTCAGGAGCTGTTAATG
>NW_007488734.1:0-284 GCF_000475195.1 Diaphorina citri
GTACTGATTTTCTCTAATCACGATCGAATAAACTACGGGCTAAAAAATTCCCGGAGGGACGGGCCCAGCTTGTTAATGTTTCCTATGATTTAGTACAGGCACTATAACGCCAAAAGAGGAGAAACGACCTTTAGAAGAAGGGGAAATCGCTAAAGGAAAATACGCCTTCAGTATCCAAAACTGAAACATCAAACTTTCCCTTCAAAGCGTCGCCCCTGGAAATGCACTGTCTATATTTGAGATCTCTCAGCTTCATTTTTGCCTCAAATAAAAGATAAAATCCG
>NW_007488735.1:0-284 GCF_000475195.1 Diaphorina citri
TCTTTTCTTTAATAACAATGTCGGGTCTATTGATGAGAATTGTACGGTCCGTTTGTATACTTTGATCATACAAGACTAGAACATCATCATTACTCATCACTGGATCAGGATTGTGTTGGTACCATTTTTCGCTGACTGGAAACTTGAAATGTTTACATATTTGATAATGAACATAAATACATACTCTGTTGTGTCTATTAGTGTAGATATTCATGTTTTGCAAGTTGTTGACAGCCACTGATAACATGTGTGATGGTTTCAGGTTGAGTTTTACACAGTCGGCA
>NW_007488736.1:0-284 GCF_000475195.1 Diaphorina citri
TTTTTTTTTTTTTTTTTTTTTTTTTTTGTAGCAGTGGAGTGGGTTCCACCGTGTAATGCCGGCCACTTGCTTTCATACGGTCTGATGGACTGTATTCTAAGTACCTATCAGACAGTGGGATCGTGTATGGCGGAAAAACCTTCCTACTTCCTACCGAGCTAGGTGTATCAGACCGTCTGACAGACTTGGGTTGGAGTTGGAACCTTTTTCCGCACACATGTTCTGACTGTCTGACAGACCGGCGCGGTTCATCAGACCGTCTGAGCGTGAGTAGTCGGGATAAC
>NW_007488737.1:0-284 GCF_000475195.1 Diaphorina citri
TTTTACAATATCTCTAACCGTTTAGTCGGTATAGCTGAAAACCGCCAAAAAACGGTCAAAAATCGCCAAAAAGCCGTCCAGATGGTCACCCACCCGAATACCAACCACGCACTGCGTTGCTTAACTTTAGTGATTCATGGTGAACCTATGCATATGCAATCATGCATTCAACGTGTTTTCGCCGATCGCACCATACATGAAGAACTTAAACAGATAGGTAAGGTTCTCTCTGTAAGGCTCGTTCTCGGAACGGCTGGCTTTCTCCTATCCTGTCCTTCTCTTTT
>NW_007488738.1:0-284 GCF_000475195.1 Diaphorina citri
AGACGTAGGGGTGATAATGTGTCCTAGGTAAGTGTTGGTAAAACGATTATAATGACGCCTAGGTTAGGTGCCTATAACCTATAACTTTCTTAGTGCACTGTGACACGCTTTTGTCATACAGACATGTTACTCCACCCAAGGGCAATAGAGCATTCTGAAGAAAGCCGCACTAGTTACATGACGGACGCATGATGTATGGCAACCAGCCTCATACATCATCCAAGCCTCTCCCAACATATTTGCATAACACTCATGACATAATTGCAGCGGTACAAGCACCGCAT
>NW_007488739.1:0-284 GCF_000475195.1 Diaphorina citri
GAGAGAGTATACAATACAGTGTGTCTCAAAAAGATGGACATCCCCCCCCCCTTATCGCAATTAAGCCGTTCTGAGCTTCTGTGAGAACGAACCTCATCTGTTTAGGATTAAATTTCGTCCCGGGCGAGAATCGAACCCACGCCCTAGCGCTTAATACCTCAAAGGCCCAAATTTTAAATTGTTGCTGTTGCTCTTATTGTTGACTTGAAGTGGTCGCAAGTTTTTATTATTTTTTTTTTCTTCTTTTAAAGCCTATGGATCTACATACCTGCACTGAGAAAAAA
>NW_007488740.1:0-284 GCF_000475195.1 Diaphorina citri
TTTTGCACTCCACTGTATCATATTTATATCTTTTGCTTTTCCTTTGCTTGCCTACTTCTTTCTCCTTTTTTGAAGAGAAAGAGAACTAGACCTTGGAATTCTCTTGTTGGATTCTTTGTGTTTATCTTTTAGAAGAGATTCTTTTTTTCGAGTTCCTCTTGAAAGATCTCGTTTCCCCGAATTCTATTATTTTGTATTAGGTACATATATTAGACAGATTTCGCAACGCATTTTTTTTGGGGATCGTGACGATGCTCGACGAGTTTTGGTTTCTGCGCATGACA
>NW_007488741.1:0-284 GCF_000475195.1 Diaphorina citri
AAAATTACTAATCTGTTCAATTTGTCAATTTGTTCCTTCTTTTTTGAAGCTCTTTTCTTCTTCTTATGTGCAATTTTTTACACTGATGATGCCAGCAATGGCGAAACATGTCTGTTTGAATAAACAATAAAAAAAAACCCCTCCCCCAACTGTGAAGAGTAAAAGCTATTTGTGTTCTTCTTTTCAAGATGAATCTGCACAAAGTCACGTCAGAATCTATCAAAAAATATCAGTTAGAAAATTTCCGCTCTGGCGGGGATTTGAAACCTGCACCTCCCGGTTGA
>NW_007488742.1:0-284 GCF_000475195.1 Diaphorina citri
AAAAAAAAAAAAAAAAAAAAAAAAAACAGAGTGAAAACATTTTTAGTTGGTTTAAAATAGAATAGAAAAGAATAGAATATACCATGTTTATACTGCCAGAATGAGACTGAAAAGTCCCTTTACTCCCGCAGTCTAAAAATAGAGTAGAATTGTCAGCGTAGTTAGCTTGGAAGCTTCAGGTGCAGCCGAATGGTGATTTCAGACTGAAAAATCTGGTGTGAACATCACACGACTTTCCTTATCCTATTGAATGATGCTTATTTGAGTGTTCTTATACCCTAACT
>NW_007488743.1:0-284 GCF_000475195.1 Diaphorina citri
AAAAAAAAAAAAAAAAAAAAAAAAAAAAAAAAAAAAAAATGGGCCGGACCCTTCCTTCCTGACTTTGTTCTTACAATGAAAAGCAAGATAAAAACTCTGCCTTGTTCGGGAAACCTTGGAGAAGCCCCGAGCAAATGGGACCGAGACGGCCCTAGTAGACAGGGCCGTATCCAGGATTTTATTGAGGGGGGGGGAAGGGCCAAGAGTAGGGTGGAGTGAAAAAAAAAAATGTTCGAATTTAAAAACGCCTGATATGTCAAAAGTTGCGTATTGATGAGTAGATT
>NW_007488744.1:0-284 GCF_000475195.1 Diaphorina citri
AGTTGTCTTCAAGACTGATGGCGCTCCAAAATAAACTATTTTTCTTCTAGCAAGACTCAAGAGGAACACCTATAGGTACTGACTCTCAATCTCAACACATCAACTACAAACATCTGATTGGCCAAAAGTGACAACAGTCAAGGGGTTTTTTTTTTCAACACATCCTATCCTGTACAATCTTCTAATACCCTACTATTACTGCTAAATGTACGAGTAGGAACAAAAGGAACAAGAAATTATTGTTCCATGGGGAAGAACAATAAATAAACTCAAAATTAACAAAC
>NW_007488745.1:0-284 GCF_000475195.1 Diaphorina citri
TCCCGAAATCGAAGAGAGAACGAAGACAGGATAGGAGGAACTCAGCCGTTCCGAGAACGAACGTTATTCCATCAGGATAAAATCCTCCCCGGGCGGGAATCGAACCCGCAGCCAGACGCGCTATCAACCAAGCTAACTAGGCTGACCACGACTATTTTAAATCTGTTTCCTATTGCAGAAAATTTGAGAAGGTGACTTTGGTGAAGCCTTGGAAGGGTGACATCCCTGTCAGTACGCTAGGTAGCAGTATGGGTACACCACAGGGAGGCATCACCGCCGAGGTT
>NW_007488746.1:0-284 GCF_000475195.1 Diaphorina citri
ATATACATTCAAACACTCAAGGAACTCAAGGATTATTAATAGGGTGACGAGAAAGCAGGCCCGGAAAATAAAGGGGGGAATAATTAGGCTGATGGAAGTTCCCATTATCCTTTGATTGTGATACCCTTAATAAATATGTATAGCATTCTATCATTTTATTGATAGGGTAAACAATATTAGGTAGGTATAGGTATGTAGTTAGAAAACCCAGCCAGCCTAGTTAGCCCTAAGTTGCGTATTCAAATCCCGTCCAAGGTGAATGGTATCTTTCACGGAATTAACGG
>NW_007488747.1:0-284 GCF_000475195.1 Diaphorina citri
CAACTAATCGGATTGCTTGATCCCAGAATTAGACTAAAATTAAGTTTAAACTCTGTGATCCTGACCATTAAAGAAACTTGTTGTTAATTATACTAATGTATTAATGAATGTATTTACTTTAGACATCCTTTGTAAATACTATTATACTTAAGTTTAAACTTACAAGTATCCATTGTTAAACTTAAAATCTACTAATCTACTTCAAATATGTTGTTGTTGTTTTCAAATGCTCGGAGTTGACTATTAGGTCATTTTCCCTCGTGCATCCCAATACTTTGCTACCA
>NW_007488748.1:0-284 GCF_000475195.1 Diaphorina citri
TCCTTTATTTGATTCCAGTTCTTTGTTCACCTTGCTTACTCTTACTTTTGTTTTTATTCCCTTCTGGACTATCTCAATGTGTTTTTCTTCTACATCTTTGTCTTCATCTTCAAACTGGTATTTAACTTCTTCCTCTCCTCCTCCTTCTTCTTCTTCTTCTATGTTTCTTTGAGCTCATTCATTCATAACTTCAACTAATCTTTCACCAGCTACTCTTTCTACATATTTGTTCTTCTACTTCTACACCTTATTCTTCGTTATTTTTATCAGTTTTCCACTATTCC
>NW_007488749.1:0-284 GCF_000475195.1 Diaphorina citri
AATAATAATTCTAGGTATTATTTTCAAAGCGTCAGTAAGTGGATCAGAAAGATAAACCGAATTCATGTTATCACAATTATTACCTATAATAGGTGGACCATTGAACCCATAAACATAAACCCTTGTTTAAACGCAACAGAGTGCAGTATGTGTTAATAATACACTGTGTTATAGGTGTTAGTGTTGAATGAACGAAGTGAATTCAAAGTTTTACTTTGTAGAGAAGATTTTTTCAAGGATAATTTTCTTGGCCCAGTCCAAGAGTTCGATCAGGACATATTTTT
>NW_007488750.1:0-284 GCF_000475195.1 Diaphorina citri
ACCAGTCAAGAAAAATCAAAGAAAAGCATCCAGCCAAGAACCTGTGTCCACTGTAAGTTGTACTTCTTTTCTTTTTTTAAAGAGTTTTGATATTATTACCAAAATTAGTCAGCTCCCATGGCGTAGTGGTCACTGCACTTGCTATGACATATAAATGCACATAGCGATGACATAAATGCACATAGTGACCAGTGCCAGCATGGTATGTAAACATTGGATTTTAGGATTATTGAGACATTGGGAAAATCCTACAATGCTGCAGTGAGTACCAAAGTTGTGACATA
>NW_007488751.1:0-284 GCF_000475195.1 Diaphorina citri
TATATAGATTTCTAGTAGTAATAGTAGCTGTATAACTATTAAAATAGTAATACTGTCTATTAATCTATTAAAATAGTTACATGACTATTGGTGACCTCTGACCTCCCCTATACAGCTTGCAGGTGAATTGACAGGCTGTCGGCAGGATTTTACTTTGTGGTTGATTTTTTTTGCTTTGTGGTTGGGTGTTTAATAGTAATAGTCCCCGAGGGTGAAATACCATGCAGACCATGTACCACTATGTTGTCTATTAACAGGGAAATCACAACCACCCAAGTATCTAT
>NW_007488752.1:0-284 GCF_000475195.1 Diaphorina citri
AAGGAAGGACGGACTAAAAAGTACGGTCAACATGTTATTCCTTCTTTCTCTTTGTTTTCGGACTGATGAGACCTCCATCGTAATAGTTTCTAACAGTTTCTGTGGTACTAATGTCCTAATGACTGCACTTACTGACACCCGGTCCCCGGTGTAGGGGTATCCTAATTACTTTTCTGACCCTCATTCATGATATCATGAATTCATGACAATCATGATCATGACTGATGATATTTTATGACCCTCGAAACCCAGCAACAGCTCTCCATTTTCGTTTTTTGAATCTC
>NW_007488753.1:0-284 GCF_000475195.1 Diaphorina citri
TACGTAATATCGGGAATAGGTAATGTGGAACACCTTTCTAGGAAGCAGTATCAGCCCTCTATACTTAGCGTGTGGTAACTATAGAATAAAAGAGGGGCTGCTGTGGTTGTAGGTAATAATGATGAAGATTATGAGAGTAATGACAAAAATTTTCCACACATACCCGTTGGAAAATGATCATTTCTCGTACTTATTATTTTATTACGAGACACAATCACAGGAATCGAGCAATTCAAATGAACATTTCATACACGTATGAGAATAACGTAGGAATGCTCGCATAC
>NW_007488754.1:0-284 GCF_000475195.1 Diaphorina citri
AAAAGAGGAAGAGGAGGAGGAGGAGGAGGAGGAGGAGGAGGAGGAGGAGGAGGAAGAAGAAGAGATGAAGAAATGGCTGAAAGATGGAAAGTAAAAGGGACAAGATTATGGACTCGGATACAATACAGACATGGAAAGACCAGAGAAGGAAAATTACGAAGAGAGGAGGAAGAACAGGCACGAAAGAAATATTGGGGGGGAAAAGGAGAAAGGACAAGAAGAAAAACGTCGATGAAGAGGAAAGCGAATTGGACGAGGGGGAAGAGAGAAATGGAACAGGGAAT
>NW_007488755.1:0-284 GCF_000475195.1 Diaphorina citri
TTCCATACCTCGGCTGGGATTGAACCCACGCCCTCCTGTTTACCAGGTGAGCGCCTTGACCACTACACCACCGAGGCAAATAAATCAATATAGGGGTTTACAGAGTTGACAGTACGTCATAGAACATAGAAGGTGTGTTCGAACATGGTTGATATGAGGTGAATCTATGTTGTCGTGGCAGTGTGAACAGTTCAGTCGACATCGAGTGTGGACACACCGGTCTTATCGTCCTGAAAGCGAAGAAGGAAGACAGGATAGGAGAAAGCCAGCCGTTCCAAACTTTA
>NW_007488756.1:0-284 GCF_000475195.1 Diaphorina citri
TTTCGACTTCATCAGACTGGGATTTACCTATCAACAGAGTTTTGTTTGGGAGGGAAGTGATGTGTATCGTTCCCTATCACTGGAAAATTGATATTGTTGTTATTGTTGTCCTTACTGTTTGTTGTTGGTGTTGTTGTTGTTGTTGTCGCTGAGCGGTCGGTGATAGACTTGGGATCTGGAAATTGGTTCTACAAGCCCAAGTCAAGTCATGGAATTCAGCGTAACTGTAATGATCGTGAAACAACTTCTAAAAGTGCCTTAAGTGAAAATATTACACTCTAAAA
>NW_007488757.1:0-284 GCF_000475195.1 Diaphorina citri
ATCGAATCTAACAAATCCGGATTCAATGGATTAGAAAATCCCATTCACTGGTTTCAAAATTTGAAAACACTTTTTTTTAAGCTAGATTCGATCGATTCATTAGATTCGGAAAAAAACCACTCCTTTTGACTACGTTGCATGCTTGCCATTAGCTTGGAATGTAGAGCGCCTGCCTCGTAAGCGCGAGGCAGCGCATTCGATTCTCGCTCGGGCAGATGATTTTGGACAGATAAGGTTCGTTCTCAGAACGGCTTTCTCCTTGAGATCCCACAAACTCGAGAGCT
>NW_007488758.1:0-284 GCF_000475195.1 Diaphorina citri
TTTTGTTGAGATGAGAATGGTGGATTACTCAAAAAGAAGGCACTGGATGTAAAATCGCTATTTCAAGTCACAGAAAAAGTGAATATGAAAGTTTAATAAGAAAGTGTCATTACAATCAGAGGAAATTAATGTAATATGGAATCAATATTTTAACTTTATGAGCAGGACATTCACTCCAGCTGTAAACAATATGTTTAGTAATTTATTTTATATATAAAACTAGAAGTCAAGAATTCTCTCAGTTCAGAAAAGATAGGTAAGTAGATCGAAGGTTATTGTTTTTG
>NW_007488759.1:0-284 GCF_000475195.1 Diaphorina citri
AGTTAAGCTATTTCAAGGGGTTACTTTTCGTGTTCTCGTGCTGACCCAGCTTCTAAACGGGACGTACACCCCATATGATGAATCAATGTATGAAATGCTTAGGTCGCCAAAGGTACCCTGCACAAGATGCAACTACTCGTACAAAGTATGAAACGTAAGAATGGCGAATAGTACCCAGTATGATTGACATCTATGAAATACGTTGTTCGCCAAAGGTACCTTGTAAAAAGTGTATGAAACGCGAGTTGTACTTCGTATGAAAAGTATGATTCGCGAGTTGTACC
>NW_007488760.1:0-284 GCF_000475195.1 Diaphorina citri
AGTGGAATGTATAGATATAGACAGTTCCGAGTTTCCAAACACCATGGAATGATTCTGCAACGAAATTTGGTTGATAAGAGATCTTACAAGGTTTCAGGAGTTTCCAACTTTTAGCTGAATTATATGGACGCAGGAGTACTACAAGTACCTAGGTAATACTACAATAAAGTTTTGACTTACCAAGTGAAAAGCTGCTTGGTGATCCGGAGTTCTCATACCAGAACCTATCGCCTCTCTTGAGATCTCTGAATGTTCTAGCGATGATACATGAGAAGGTTGGACCG
>NW_007488761.1:0-284 GCF_000475195.1 Diaphorina citri
CTTACAACAGATTCGACTAATGGTAAATTAAATATCGGTACATAGGCATTATTACGAAGTACTTCAGGAAGTGTCCATTTCATAAAATCCCACCTTGGTGGTGAAGTGCTGGAGGGCATGGTTTCAATTCTAGTAGAGGCAAGGCAGTTTAGCCTCATTCATTTAGAAAAAGAACAAGAAATAAATAAATAGAGCACATAAAAAGTTAAGGTGGTAGAGAACGCCTCCGGAGTTTACCTCGCCTAGTGGTTACCCGCCACCCAAGAGTCTATTATAAAATGCGC
>NW_007488762.1:0-284 GCF_000475195.1 Diaphorina citri
TCACGTACCTATACGACTTTCTATTACCCTATTCACTTTTTTCACCGCTACTTGATGCAACTTTTTTTTACCTTCTTCATGTTCTTTTTGGGGAACTGCCGATAAAATAATACTGATGTGTGATTTTGATTGATACTTTGATAGTACACCTAACTTATCTTTTTTTTATCAAGACCGTAAGGACTATCAATCTTTTATCTGAATGGACGGAAATGAGTATTGGATATGAATAGGTACCCATAGGTAAGTACTACCCATGTATTTTTTGCACACCCAGATTTTTA
>NW_007488763.1:0-284 GCF_000475195.1 Diaphorina citri
AAAAAAAAAAAAATAGAAAGTTAGGCCTCTAGAGACGTCAAACGTCATGTATCTCGCAATAGAAGCTTCAAGAAAACCATTATATGTCTTCAATAATTAAATTTCAGACCTCCAAAAGGGTAGGCAAGAAATGTCACGGTACTTGCTAGAGAATGTACAAGCTACGAGTAAAAGATAAGAAAGAAGAAGACCCATTTGACAGAAATGGGTAGGCCTCAAGAACTGCCATCTGCCATGGATCTTGCCAGAGAAGGTAAATGAAATGAAACAAGCAGGTCTATTTG
>NW_007488764.1:0-284 GCF_000475195.1 Diaphorina citri
ATCTAATAGGTATAGTCTAAGTAATTGGTCTACAGTCTCCACTATTCAGCAACTAATAACGAACAAACGAAAATTTTTTGGATCCGTGTTACTGATAGTACTTGTCAGGCAACGAGTTTTCATGGTGAATAGCTTCCTAGTGACCCACAAGACCCAAAAAAATACAACCCCGACCCAAAGTTGTGACTTTGCCGAGAAATAAAAAGCTCATCCTTAAAGGAAATTTTAGTTAAAAATGCAATCCCGAAAATCAACCTGGTGTGACCCAAGAGGATTCATTGAAC
>NW_007488765.1:0-284 GCF_000475195.1 Diaphorina citri
TTTTTTGGAGTTAAGATTTGGATTTTTCACAATCTTTTATTAAAATATTAGCCAAATGCTCATCTTCTGTACTGGGTGCACAACTTCTTCAAGTACACTTTTAGAGGTTGACACTGAAAAATGAACTCAATGTAATTGTATTAATGTACCCCCTTCTTCTTATTTTCCCTGACATATAACATGACGTGACATAATGTAACGTGACGCTATGACCATGAATTGTAATGTACCTCTCACCTGATTTTCTGAGTTCCAGGAATGTGTTCATGATTTCTGTCCCACCA
>NW_007488766.1:0-284 GCF_000475195.1 Diaphorina citri
AATTCAGTGCCCAAATCAGAGGGTAGAGTTGAACTGGTTTTAATGATCAATGAGTTAAGGACTTCTTGCAGGAAGGGTCCTTAAGCCTACCAGAAGAACAGAATTGGCGAAACATCTCAGTAATTTTCATGTAGGAAAATTTGAGTTTTCATATAAGTTTAAAAAATTTCATTTGTCTCAAAGCGGACCTAAAATCCATCTATTGAGTCTGTCTGTCTGCCTGTTTTTTATTTATTTATTTACAGATTATCTGGTATTGACGCTATTATTTACGAAGAAATATC
>NW_007488767.1:0-284 GCF_000475195.1 Diaphorina citri
TCGTGTAGAACCGCTTTGAATAATCTTGATATAGGTGTTAAGTTAAAATTAGATGCCAATAAAAATCAACAACTACTATGCACATTAAATTAGTAGATGACATTCGATTTATTGGAATTTGAGATATTACTAAATCTCTATAGAATAATAATACTTCCCTATATTATTGCTTAGTATAAGGAAGGTAAATTAATGATTTTACCTACTGCAATATAAATACTGAACTGCACGAACAACATCTTTTAATCACTTAGTCAAAGCGCCTAACAGAAAAGAAACTGCAC
>NW_007488768.1:0-284 GCF_000475195.1 Diaphorina citri
TGAACCCGCGGCCTAGCACTTACAAGGCAGACGCGCTACGAACCAAGCTACCTAAGCTGGCCCACCGAATTCCAGGTTTTAGGAAACATTAATGTCGATTTACACGAACCCGTACACAAGATTAACACAGAGCAGTTTCATGAAGCGCGTTTCTCCAGTGTGCACTGCGCCTAAAATTTCATCATGGCTTGTTTAGGATGGGATTAATTTGTATCATTGTTCACTGATTTACTTGGTTGTTCTTACCTAAGGTTCGCAATACAGACAAGATATTCCTCAAACCA
>NW_007488769.1:0-284 GCF_000475195.1 Diaphorina citri
TATACATAACTACACGTCTATACGGTCTGCATGTGTTCATCGTGCATACAGATTTTGCTCTGTTCTGGAAGTGATGTGTAATTTCACGTTCGTTGGGATTTGTATTTGTGTGTGTTCTTCGTACCTACCAAGTGGATTTTTTTAAGTAGTTCGGAATTTCGCATGCATAACACACAGTAAATCTTGCATTCTGTTAGCAAGTTAGCGAAACAAAGAAACTCAAGGAGGTGAACTCAACTCTAGAATCTTGTTGAGAGTACATATATCTAGCAAATTGAAATTGA
>NW_007488770.1:0-284 GCF_000475195.1 Diaphorina citri
GTGGTTGCCTTCCACTCAAGACTCTATTAGGAGTATTAGGTAGATACCTATTATTACGTATTTTATCTTTTCATTATTCCCTACATAGCTACATACAGTGTGCTAACAAGTCATTCTCCCTTATTTACGCTTAAAAATGTTCTCACCTAATGACGTGACAAGATATCCTGACGTGTGACGTATGTCGGTTAGTCACGCTTCCAGCCCATATAAATAGGTAACAGGTACCGCTGACATACACATAAAGTACTCCAACCCATAAATCCAAGTACCCAGAGGTTATA
>NW_007488771.1:0-284 GCF_000475195.1 Diaphorina citri
AGAATCAATGAAATGTACTTGACTGACTTGAGGATTGGAAACATAAAGAATCCGAATCTCATTTCTTTGGTGTTTAAAAATGATAATTTATCTGAAATTGAATGCCTAATATAGTCGCACTGGTTTACAAGATGGCAACATTACGTGCTTGGAGTTCCAAGTGATTTGATTCATACAACCTTGAATTATTTACCAAAAAAATGTAAATCGGATTGAAAGAGAAATGCTGAAAAAAATTCGCACATTACTCTTTTATCTTGTGGTATCTACTGAAACTTTGCGCT